>NC_134404.1:168611975-168911975 GCF_038048845.1 Mixophyes fleayi | reverse complement strand
TGAATTTTAGAAAAAATCTTGCTGCGAAATATATATGTAGGTACAAGAATAGAGGTGTTCGGTTTAGAATAAAATGTGTAGTAGTCACATTGCAATAGAGTTTTCTCTGTAGATCCACAAGTTGTCATGAGTAAAAGGAAGTGATCAGTTTACAAATATTCAATTCACAAATTTACAAGTTCATATGCATTTGTGGGACCTCTAAACAAACCCTCTACGGGTAACTTTTGAAAGTGAAAGTGCAATGCAAATGTTTGTTGCAAATTCAATCTTTTTGCACTATTACATGCTTATTTTTGTGCAATTGCACTTATATTTATGAAAAAGTGAATGGGTTTATATTGGCCTGTGGCATATTCAAGAATGCAACATTTTGCATCTTCTAAGGGTGATTTAGTAACTGTAAAATGCACTGCTTTTTGTGTGCAAATGCAATTACTCGTGCACCAAGCACATTTCAAAGTACATGCCCACATCACAGTCTTTGCAAATATCACCACAAAAGCATCCTGTGCCTTGGCTGCTGATTGGCAGAGAAACCTGTCCAACGTACGACTTTAGGACCACTACCGTTATTCACTTAAACTCCTTTTAGTATCACTTAAAGCTTAAATAAATAAACTATGAGAGGTAGAGAATATTGAGACTTTATCTAAATTACATAATACCATCCTACAACTCCTTGTTATGGTTCTGTACAAAACCAATTCCTTGATTACAGCCATGGAGCCAGACACATGATATAAACATTTAAACTGTTTATTGCAGTAAAGGTATAGTCCAGGGAAGGCAAATAAACAGTAAACAGTTCAAGCTGAATGAAACAACGGATTTCCAGATCTTGGCAAACAGGTAAATAATAATGAAATGCAGCAAATAACTTAACTGAAACTAGGAACAGCACCACATGAGCAGGCTAGGCACTTCAATGACCAGCAAAGGATACAGGAAAACGCAGGCATATATAGGCCACAGACAGGTGTGGATGATTAACAAGCAGTGCTGGTTAACCCCTGATAGGAAAGGCCAAACAACGGCACCTCTGGAGGATCACAGGTACTGCAGGGTAATCTGCACACAGGAAAACAAGGCAAATAATAACACAGGCTAAAATGCACACAAAGCTACAAGGCAGATCATAACACTCCTTCTATAATTTGGTGTAATCAGGGACAAATAAAAACATGGATAAAACCATGTACTAAACAAAGCAGTGTATTCTTTGCTGAAAACAGGCCTGGAGCATAAATCCACTTAGTTATGTGGCCACATTCAAAATTCAGATTTTTTTTTTGTGAGACGAGGTTATTTGATCCAAGTGGCAGAAAAGGAGGATTTAGGGGTGTGACACCTTTTGCACATCACGATGCCCTTTATTAGGGGAAGACCAGAATTTTAGGAAAAGGAAAAGGTAAAATTTATGAATGGGCTCATCCCAGTGGGGAGTAGAAAAGTAGGAGTAGATTGATTTTTTCCCAATGGGCAATTCACTTCCTGTTTTAACAAACTGCATTTTCATGACCTGGAGTTAGACTTACATACAACTGTTATTATTCTCTTTAATTTATATGGCGCTAAAAAGATCTAAAGTGCCCTACATAGAGCTCGAACAAAACAGTAATGGCATACAAGGCAGTACAAAAAGAAAGTGCAATTAGAAGCAACTCATCTGAGAACATGTGCACAGGGCAAAGAGGTATTAGTGAATTCTAGAACACTTAGAAGTTAGGAAAAGGAAGGAGAAGTGGGGGGTGAACTAAAGCAAACTGACCCTGTGCTCAGCAGAGTGGGTGGACTAACAGGAGCAGAGCAGTGATGATCCTTAGAATAAGGTCCTTAGAATGAGTTTCAAATGTTGAGGAAACCAGAAGAAAATTAAAATGATGTATTCCTCCCTTTTGTTATGTTTTAAGGCAGACTTTTTTGTTTTTAAATATATGTTTAAATAATAAATTATGGTATTTTTTTTTAATTGTTTTCAATTTAACACTGACAATGCTTCATATAAATACTTTTATTTTATGTTAAATTGTTTTTTATGTTAAAATCCAATTGTTCTATAAAGCATGTCATCTCCTTTAGTGGAGAGTTACTTTTATCAGTGTAGCTCAGTATAAAGTTATTGCTATTTGTTTCAGAAATATTCTACCTTTATATTCTTTGTAGCAATTTTTATATAGAGCAAAACCTAAACTGTTGCCTAAAATATTTGTAGAGGATTTTCTTTTCTTTATTATACTATAAAAAATGACCTGTTTGAATTTATCTTTGTTTTGGCTTTGCTACCTCATAAAAAACAATTCCAAGATCTATACCTGCTGTGGAGTATTTATTTTTTAAGATGATAAACATGAAAAGTCATTATTTACATTTTCCTGACAGCAGTACACAACAAACCAGTGAATAAAAACGAAAATATATTGAAAATTAAATGTCTGAAGCATGCAAAAAGTTTAAAAGTTTACCAAATAAAATGGGCAAGAAAAGAATTGCGTCATTGATGATTGTGTATGCTCACCAAAAGCAAATGAAGGAATGAACAAGCCAAGGTTGTACTATGGGCTTTGATTTTCCATTACATGTTAGCAACTTTGTAACAATCCAGCTGGACAAATACCACAATTAATGTAACACTGTTGTACTATCATTTAAATTCTTAATGCTTTTTAAATCAAAACCTACATCTGCAAGCTGTAAACAATATTTTATTTTATTTACAATTTACAATAGCAAGTGGGAGGTTGTAAATTTACCGACAGTGCATTGCCCTGCTCGGCATTCACTGTTAATGTACTATAAGAACCATCAAAATACATTGATCATTATCAGGAACACTTTGTTTATACTCACTGGATGAACCAAATGAGTTGATAGAATGAGTTGCATTCTGGGTCTGCCCATCACCCACTGAGTAAAGACAACATGTTACTGATAGTGATCCATTAACCACTATGAACTGCGTTCAGCGGCCAGTGAACTCATTACAGAGCAATGCACCACAGCAGCTCAGTTGCTAGGAGTGTTTTGGGTTTTTTTTTAACTGTAAGGGAAATTGTCCTCTTCCTTACAAAAAACATGATGACCAAGCCATTGGGGATTACAGCAATGTAGATTATTGTTTAGCATAAAATAATGAGAACTCATGAAAACACCTTATATCACAACTAGTAGAAATGTAGATATTGTACATATATCAACTGGTATCATTTTCCAAAATTACATTTCCAAATTCCTTCTCCTCTCTTATTTATATGTTTTATTTTCTTATACTATCTATTTCATTATTATGTATGAGGGTACTGACTAGCATAATTCAATTGCAAGCTCAAAAAAGAATAAGGAACACAATAATTAGTTAAACATTCCAATCTTTATTTCTTATGCATTCAAATCACAAAATGAGTTTAATTTTACAGTCATAGGGCCTGAAGATGATAAGTTGCAAAAATTGCATATTTACTCCTGTATGCTAAGCTGTATGCATCTCAATACACATGCAAGTCTGCACCAGTAACATATACAGTGCACACGGTTTACAGCAGGTATACATCACAGACACTTATGTCCCACTTGTCCCCATGTTTTTAGCCATTCGCTATTAGGCATGACTAAAACTTAGAAAACCTCTCTAATACTACAGAAACACCCTCCCACACACATACAAAAGCATAATATATGTCAGAGCAATGAAGAAAGCACCAATCAGTGTCAGTGGTAGAATTGCAAACAGCCAATCACAATTGGTTCGTAAGTGCTGCTGTCTATCACCCAATTTTTGTAACTGCCCCTGACCTCACCACAATAATATGGGTTTTTCAGATGATTATGTCTTTTCTACCCAGTACTCAGTCTACCTTATTGGCTCTCCAGGTGCAGTTCTGTATATAGCAGAATCACATAAATCTACATGGGCGCATATATGCACAGACTTCTGTGTCATGGATAATAACCAGCACTACACTCAAGGGGGAGGGGGATTCAATTGGCCGCGTCACTTGAAAAAGTAACGTGACCTGCGCACTATTACCGTTATTATGGTGGACTCTGGGTTGTCTGAGCATTTAGCTTTCTACAGGTTGAAGTCGCTCTCACCTCTGCCCTCAAAGTATTCAGCATGATACTGATCTTGCACTGACACTGACACTATGGTGCTACTTTTCAGCTGATAGTTATGACAGATGAAGAGAACAGATCTGAAGGTAAATCGTGCACAATGTATATAGTAATATAGTAAAAAAGTAACCTAGGAAGATAGTTGATGAGGTTGAAAAACTCCATCAAGTTCAACCTATTTTGGATCTCCTGTTATTCCACCTTTTCTCTCTAATGACTCCATACCCTTTATCATTTTTGTCACCCTTCTCTGAACCATTTCTAGTTTAAAAATGTATTTTTTTAGAGTGGTGCCCAGAACTGTACTCCGTATTCAAGATGAGGTCTTACTAGCGATTTGTATAGTGGCAAAATTACACTGTCTTTCCTTGCATCTATGTCCCTTTTTATGCATACCAATACTTTATTGGCCCTTGCAGCTGCTGTTTGACATTGAGCACTATTGCAAAGTCTACTGTCTAGAAGCACTTCCAAATTCTTTTTCATTATAGATTCTCCTAAATTTATCCCATTTAATTTATAGATTGTGTGCTGGCTTTTGATTCCTAAATGCATAACCTTACATTTATCTGTGTTAAACTTCATCTTCCATTAGGCCGCCCAATCCTCAGTTTATTCAAGTACCTCTGTACAGTAATTACATCTTGCTCTGATTTTATTACCTTATAAAGTTTAGCACCATCTTCAAAAACTAAACTTTGCTCTCTAAACCATCACCAAGGTCATTAATAAATATATTAAAGAGAAGTGGCCCCAGCACGGAAGATACACCACTTAAAACTTTTGACAAATTAGGAAATGTAACATTGATCACAACTCTCTGTTCCTTATTCACCAACCAGTTTTCAACCCAAATACAAATGTTGTTCCGAGACCCAGTTCCATTATTTTGTAAACCAAGATCTTCTGTGGCACTGTATCAAAGGTCTTTGCAAAATCTAAGTAGACCACATCAACTGCACTACCATGGTCTAAGCTCCCACTAACTTCCTTATAGAAACTAATTAAATTAGTTTGACATGACTTATCTCTCACAAATCCATGCTGATTCCAACTAATAATCTTATTAGGCACCAAGTAATCCTGAATACTATCCCTTAATATACCTCCCAGTAGTTTCAACACTATTGATATCAGGCTTACTGGTCTATAATTCCCTGGTTGTGATCTTATTCCCTTTTTAAACAACGGCACCATATCTTCTATTCACCAATCCCTTGGCACTGAGCCTGATGGAATTGAATCTATGAAAATTAACAATAGTGGTCTAGCTATTTCTGAGTTTAGCTCCCTAAGAACCCTTGGGTGTATTCTATCCGGACCTGGAGCTTTATTTATTTATCTTAATTATATTCAGTCACATTTGGCCTTCTGCCATAGTCTGCCAAGTATTAATTAATGGTACAGTTGCATTTCCATTTTTATGTATTATTCCTAGCATTTATTCCTCTCTGGGAAATACTAAAGAAAATAAAGTGTTTTATACCTCTGTTTTTCCTTATTATCATTAATCAATTCACCCATCTCACTTCTATATATCCTATATTGTCTTTTTTAATCATTTTGCCATTTATATACTTACAAAATGTTTTTAGGGTTTGTCTTACTTAATTCTTTTACATTTGTTTCCCATATGAATTAACTTATATGTGTATGTTTACAACACCATTTTAAAGACAGACTACTTTTCTTCTGTATTTTTTCCTTCAAAAACTGCGTCCCATAGATTGCAAGCTTGTGAGCTGGGCCCTCTCACCTCTTTGTCTGTTTTACCCAATTTGTTTATTACTGTGTTTGTCTCCAATTGTAAAACTCTATGGAATATGTTGGCGCAATATAAATAAATGTTTTTAACGATGATGATGATAATTCTATATGACAGATTGTTATTACCAGTTTCATTCAATAACCATTGTCACTTTCCATTTAATAATGTTCTATTTTAGAAGACATACTGGACTCTTGAATTAAATCTTAGTTATGTCAACACTTTGTATATAATAGTAAGTGTGAGATATTTTTGTTTGGGAGAATTTAGACATTTATAGACAGACTAGGTGGATTTGTTTTGATTAATCCTTTAACCCCCACATGTGACACATGCCCAAGGGGGTCTTGTCATTTTCTTGAACTTTGTTTCTTTTGTCACCTTGTTGCCAACATTTTTAACGAAATACATAGATATATATTAATATAGAAAAATGTATGATCTTAATTGTTTGTTGCTTTATGTTATTTTGTTTGAAAAATCATGCCACTGCAAAAACACCTCCAGCAGTCATCTTTGACAGCAAAGCTACTAATACAACACAATTTTCTTTCTTCACTGTCGCATTCTATGACTATTCGGCCTATCACTAACCAGACTGTCATAGCTTTAATCCATTTTCATGTGACTGCCAAATTGTTTTTCCTTGCTCACAATTTTACTAATGCTGCAAATCTGAAAGTTCTTGCTATGGCTGCCTTTCCCCAATAGGATAACATTTAGAATTCATGTTCTTATGTACAAAGCAACCTGCAAAGCTTCACCTTCCTACATGTTTCTCTCTCAACTCACGCCCTCTAATCTACCAAGGTCCTACACTTATTATCATCCCCTAATTCCACTTCACACTTATCTTGAAGACTTCTCCCATGTTGCATGTGTACTTTGAAATATACAAACTTCAGAAATTAGACTAACCACTAATCTGTAAAGTTTAAGCATTGACTCAAAAAACCTTGTCAGGGAAGCTTTGCAAATGTCTTCAGTACCTTTATTGTAGATCCCATAGTTCAGGAGGTTACCCCACCGACTATCACTTAAAGCCTCTCTTCACAAAATCTTTATTGTTAATATGAAATAACTATAGACACTTAGATTTCAATTCCTTTATTCCACCTTATCTTTTTTTAATCAAATTGTCACACAATTTTAAAGAGCTTTTGGCAATTGATCTAATTTCACCAGATGTAGATGGCCAAATCAATCATAATTGTCTGTTGTGGAATATGTTCATCAGAAAGTAAGCACAAGTTTATTGAAGTCTGTGCATTCAAATCATGGGATGTGACAATCCTAAAAACTGTAAATTGTACTGAGTATTTCTTATATTTGGTCTGTGCTGCTTCAACAAGTGAGCAAAACATGGATGCTAGATAATAGGACTAACTACATCCACACCTGCCCATCTTGTGACTACCATCAGCAATCTCATCATAGGGTTCACTGAGCCCCATCTGCAGTGTCGCTTAACCTCTGTTCCAATAGGTGAACACTGCTCAGAGAAATCTACCACAGGTGCAGGCGAAGGTAAAGCAACCATGTATATAAGCCCTTTAAATGTAAGCTCTAATAAGCAAAGTACTCTCAAATTCTGATTTGCTGTATGTGGCTATATTGTTATCTACATCTTCAACTTACAAATCTCCCTGACCATACAGAGTTGTACAAATAAAGCATAATAGGAATAATAATAATATGTTATTTAACAACCTGGTTTGAGATGGAGGTTGAAGGTTACGATAGGTAAATAGACCAGTTCAAAACATATTTGTTCATTATTTCTGGTTCACATAATTCTAAGCTGTTATCAGTTTGTGCTAACAAATATTAGACTTTATACACCTTGCATCTTTTACTTTAATCCCTGTGCTTCTTTAATCAATAATTTGTTACGAGATTCCTTTTTATATTCCTGTACTTGATAAATGTTCTTTATACAAAATGTAGGAAATGAATCTCAATTTATTGAAGAAATTTAGTGAATACACTAAACGTGAAACCTTGAAATGAAGTATTGTTATGCTGGAGATTCGCACAAAGAACTGGTCAAAGTCCATTTGGAAATAAAAGAAATGATTTTACAAGCAATGTACAGACTGTTCCTGGAAGAACTGTTTGTTTGCTATGTATTTCTTTTATATGTTGACCTAAGTGTTATGAAGAGTCACATATTCTGGGTAAAGAATGAGAACATTTTTTCATGCTTATTATGCAGTTTTACACCATGAGATTTATTTAAATGTGTACAAATATTGCGTACAATTGGATGCGTAAGTTAGTTTTAACATTTTGGAAAAAGAGCTATGGTAAGTGGACAGTGTTCTAAACCATGTTATGCCATAAATGAAGTGCCTTAGTGTTAGACATAAAATGCATTTGTACACTTAAATTCTGAGGCTGTATTTTCTCTTAAACTTGTTCCAGGTCTATGAAACACGCAAAGATAGCATCCTACGCCTTAATAAAAATCAGACTCATCTCTAAGGGTCAATGCTGACTTGCATCTCCATGCCCTTACTGTACTGAACTGACACATGAAAGCCCCCTCCTTTCCAAATGCAACTATGAGATTTGCTAAGCTTAAAATACAGGTGTATGTTGTGTGCAATGGCAGTGCAACAACTTTTACGTAAGTCACATTTTTACGTGGCGCCATTGGACTTACCTAAATTAGGCTATTCACAAAGGCATAATTACATGTATATTCTAAGTCACATTTATCTTAAGCATGGCATGTTGAATGCATTTTAATAATTAAATTGTATGATACCTATTAAGCATATTGTCACAATCCTGGTAGAACTCTGTTGCAGTACCTCATTTCCACCAGAGCTGCTGTATTGCGAACTCACCTTTCCTCACTCCAACACAGTCCCAGCTCTCTGCATCTCAGACAGCACTTCCGGGTATTGGCGGTCACGTGACCACATTTTGGGGTGGGGGATTTGAATTCAGTGTATATAAACTCCGTTCTGACACTCGCTCAGTGTGACGAAACGAATGTGATGCGCTAATCTTTCTGTTTCTCGTTTCTCACATAATGTGGATTATAGCAAATACTTTTTGTAGCCCTTGCTTTTGTTCCCCAGCTCACCAGACTACAACTGCATTGTCCAATTACATGTGGTTAAGGGGACATTGTAGTTCAATGTAAATATGTATATTGTGTATTATATATGGATGACTTGCAATAAGGTTATTCATTGTCTTAAAGTGAAGCCAGGAGGGTTATGGGTTAAGATCAGGTGGTGTCCACAATACAGGTGAGAGGATGGGAGCTGCAGTCATTCTCCCCCCTCCTTCCTCTAAAGGAAGCATGGAACAGCTGGGGACCCTGTGACATCACAAAGTAGTGTAAGGGGTTAATTTTAGGAGGGGCTCACTGCTACTTTATCCTTGGAAGTAGGGGAAGACAATTAGCATAAATTGTTCTCCTTAGGACTAGTCCAGACGTTCTGTCTGCATCCCAGCAGGGGCTTCTGTGAAAGGACAGCTCATCTTCACTGCCCTGTCCAAACCCCCTAGTCCTACACTGACCAATGGTTAAGAAGAATAGACCCAGGGGTTTGCCCAGGGAGGGAAAAGACTGTGGAAATTAGACCTGGGATATAAGGAACGACTCCAGGGGGGAAGGGTGGTCATTCTGGGATTTCATTCATGAAGACTGCAAGGTATAGCTTTTGAGTTGTCGTTCTCTATCTAGAGTCTATATATGCAGCTGAGAGAGATCCATGGGTCGTGAAGTCTGGACAGCCAGGTGACTATAAGTCCTTAAACTAGTGGGGTAAGGCAGAGATGATGTGGTAAATCTGCCTGGCATTTATTTACTGTGTGTACATAATATTCTAGTTTTGTTTGTATGACAATAAATGTACTGTTGTATTTTTATAACTGCATTTGCCTGAGTGACCATACGAATCCTAGAAGGTACTGGGTAGACTTTCCTGCCATAGGAAGGCACCCGTGGGTGGCCAGCCAGGGTGAAGTTGGTAGCATTGGGCCAGATAAACCCGGAATCTTCACACTCCGTGTCAGAGCAACTCGTATGTATCCTTACTCCTGCTCCATTGTCCTGAGCCCTTGTGCCTCCCTGTTTCCTCAGTTGTTTCCTGTGCACCAACCCTAGTTCGGCTAACTACCCTCTGTTCTTCCTGCTCCGTGTATCGACTCCTGACTTGTTTCACTATTCTCTGCCTTGTGCTTGTCTGCATTACTGTGTACCAGACCTGGTTAGTCCAGATCCGATTCTGCCTCCTGATTCTGTACATTGCTGCCAGAATATGCACCAGACGCGGCTTGCCCTTACCAAGATTCTGCATTTTGATTCTCTCTTCGCTGCCAGATTGTGTACCAGACTTGGCTCATTTTGACCCTGTTTCTGCCTCCTGATTCTGTGCCTCACTGCCGGATTGTGTACCAGACCGGCCTGTCTGACTTCGCTCATCTCTTTCTGCACTTCCTCCATATCATCTCTACCTCCATCCGCAGTGCTACATCTTGGGGCAGACCAGGGGATCCCAACCTGCAAGCTCTTAGCAGCTAAACCCATCTTGTCTTGCGGCGGTTCCTGGTGAGCACCAGGTAGCTCGCTGGATTTCGCACCTCTGGCCAGCCAGTGCCAATCTTGATTGACACTGGCCTGATACGTTACATGCTGCTTCTGTGGAAATTCACAGTTCAGGTTGTGGGGAGTTAATCTCATTGCTCCAGCCTGTAATGAGCTGCAACAGTCTATGCTCTTTAAATGCCTGGTCCTGGCTGCAGTCTGGGCCAGATCATTGTTGTCTATCATGAAAACAAATAGCAACAGCCCATATTACAATATGCCTACTCTTCGGAGAGTCTGTTAAGTTACATTCTCCAGTGACTTTGCTATGGATTCCTGTTTATTTATGGATTTATGTGAGTAATCTGCAGTTCCCACAGTCTGCACTCTGGCTATTCTGTTACATGAAGTTTTCCATAACCTGCAGTTATTACTATTTGCATATTGGATTTTATACAGTGCACCAATATAACTGTGTTCATTCTCCAGTCACTGGGTCTCCACCACCCTGACACCCTGACCCTATATCTGAAGAGTTGTGAAGTGTACACACATGCCGTGTAGTGTCAGCTTCTCAGAGTGTGACACATCTCATAATGCTGTTGAGATACCAGTCATAATCATCAATTTGCCCACCAGCTTTTCTCACACATACCACCCCTACCTGCCAACTTCTCTCATGTGGCCACTATCCACCAGCCTTCTCTGAAATGCCCTCTTTATACCAACTTTCCTATCACATGCCCCTTGCTCTCCAGATTTTCACTCACATGCCCCCATGCCCTGCAGCTTTTCTCACTCATGCAAAGCCATGTCCACCAGCTTCTCTCACATACTATCCTGCTCACTAGCTTCTCCCCCACATTCTCCCCGGCCCACCAGCTCTTCTCACACATGCCACCCTCTGCCCATTTGCTTCTCCTACATGCCAACCCCTGCCCAAAAGCTTTTCTCTCACATGCCAGATACCCACCAGCTTTTCCCTCATATGCCTCGCTGCCCGCTAGCTTTTCTCACACATATCATGCTATGCCCACCAGATTCTGTCACATGTCCCCTATCCATTAAATGTATCTTTTAACATAATTTTGTTACATTATTTACTTATAGATATGATTATCCCAGTAGCACCTGATCTTTGCATTGTCATGGAGTGATGGAGAGAAATGATAAAAATAGACAGATCCACAGCAACAGTGACTGAAACAGAAGGCCAGATTTACAAAGAATCGTGTTTGGCGGTGGATTTAAACCACCACACATCGTCAGCGGTTTAGTGTTCCAAACCACCGCATTTACTAAAGAGTGGTGATTGTGACTTAAAATGTCTGGCAATGTGTGGCGGATTGAAAACCGCCATCCAAAAGACAGGACAGGACAGTGTTAATACATGCTTCTAAATGGCTTGATAGATCAAATATGCTGTTTAATCTATTAAGCCATTCAGAACATAAGTGGAAGCACCATTGACATTTACATTATTGGGGCAGTCAATATTTATTGATTAAGGGGCAAAATTATTTTAATATTAACTTATGGGTGCAAATTTTATTTTTCATTGTATTAAGGGGACAAAATTATTGAATTATTATATTTATCGGGCACTATGTAATGCCAAATTGTGCAGCATAAAATTTTTTATCCTCTATTAACAATCAGCTAATATTATATATTCACATTTCCCCCATAATATAATACAATAATAGCATCCCCTTAAAACATATATTAAAAAAATTCCCTGTATAAGTTAATTAGAAATTCATTTTTCCACTTAATAAATAAAGATTTTCCTAATGTCATTGGTGCTTTCTCTTATGTTCTGAATGGCAAAATAGCTCAAACATTATGCGTTTGAGCAATCTTGCCACTCGCAACCACCTCTTTTATTTTGGCCGTATGGATGGTGGTTTTGCAATCCCCAGCTTAGTAAATCTAGTGGTGTGTATGTTCATCATTGTTAAAATCGGGATGGCAATTTGTAAAGTGGTGGTTTTGTATAATGTTAATTCTGACTTTTTTAATGGTGGTTTAGGCTTTAGTGAAAAATTGCTGAAAACTGGCGGTTTTACCAAACCTCCTTTGGTAAATATAGACCCGATACTCAAATTGACACATACCAACAATTACAGTATACAGATTCATACTGACGTACTGACAAAGTGACAGAATAATTGCCCATTATGACCTCCTCTAACCTTCTTTTAGCTCTCTGTTGGATTGGTTGATGAGTGCAATGCATTACATTGATAAGGAATGCCAATATCATGTTACATTTTGGAGAGTAATGTGTCTGTCATAAGAAATACAATGGTATTGGCATAGATCAATCAGTGAGTGATCAGATATTTTATGTACTGTATTGTATATAAGGATTTAATTTTTGAGAACATGAGGACATGATGTCTTGTTAAAACAGTTCAAGAAACACTAATCGATACTCATTCTTTAGGGAGAGTCCAAGACAGAAGCTGGAAAGTCACTGCTAAATGCACTCTTCAACAAAGTGAACTGTGTCTAGCGTGCAATTACAAATAGGAAAGGGGATATATTTTGAAAATATATTTGTATAATGCAGCCCTTCCCAATCTAGTTTCAAGTTTGCAAGACCTAAAACATTTGGAAAATTAACAAAAATTGCATAGGCTGTCATACTGGTGGCTTATACAGTTAGCAATGTCTTACCAAGCTATGCAAACCCTGTCTAGTTTCAAATTTCTCCAGGTGCAGTGACCTGGAGAATGATTAAACAAGGCTAAGCTGTCTGCCATTCTGGAAATTGTAATTTCAGAACAAAGGAGCCACATGGGTTTTATTGCCAACCAGGGGCTTATCTATAAAGAGTTTATATGTTCTAACTGGGTTTCCTCCAGGTGCTCCGGTTTCCTCCCACAGTCCAAAACACATACTGGTAGGTGAATTGGCTTCTGATAAAATATACCCTAGTGTGTGTGTGTTAAGGAATTTAGACTGTAAGATCCAATGAGGCAGGAACTAATGCAAATTACATTCTCTGTACAGCTCTGCGCAATTGGTGGTGCTATATAAATGAAAAATAATAATATACTATAAGTATGTTTGCTATTCTAACACATTTCAATTAAATATATTTCAGATGTATTAATTATTTTATATTAATCTGACTATATTACATTATTAACTCTAATGATTAATGCTAATATGGCCAATATGATACAACCTATGCTAAAAAGGAAGCATAGTGATCTGTTACCATGGCTGACAATTTAAAACCCTTTAGGTAGTATTAGTATTCCATTGAGTTAATTGAATGTAATTACACTGCTTCATTTTAAGTTATTTGCATAATAATTTAAGAGATTAACATGAAAAAAGAATTTAAAATGAATTAAAACGTTCTCAATTTCTTTTACTGGGTTTATCATCAGGCAGAAAAAGATAAGCAATTCCCTTATTTAATTTTCTCTATCACTCCAGCCTGAATGATTTCCATGACAAGCAATCTTTATTATTGACTTCTATCTCGCTCGCCGAATGCTGTGAACTTGTATGCACTCCTGTTATAAAGCACTTACCTCAGTAGAACTCTTTAGTCTTTCTACTATTTTGTATATACACTGGATTATTCTTTCCAGAATACCAGAGAAGCCCTGAAAGTTATAAACTAACCATATTGTTTCTAGCTATCTTCTCTGAACTATTCTTTGTACAAAATGTTTGTTAGAAGCTAGAATGTTTAGATTGAGTCTAATGCAATGCTTAAGGAACATCTAACCTCAAAAGATGTCGCTCTTTATTCATACTGGTGACAGAGAAATAGTGGGAATATCCTGACTTGGATTTGTATAGTAAGAGAGTATGTATATTCTGCTTAGAACCATAATTATGTCCCCTCCCTCTTCTCTCTTCATCAGAGCGTTCAGCAGCCAGTATAGAGCCCAGTTAAATGGATAGCATTGTGTACTGTAAACTTCAGCATGAACAGTTTAAATAAATTGTTTTGTTTAGTTTTTTTTATATTTTGTTCTACTTTATGTAATTTACATTAATTGTAATTATTCATTTATTTGTATGTATTTAGCTTTCATGTTTTTTATAATTAACTAAATTTAGCATCTTTATAACTAGCTTGTTCATGAGGTTGTGCACTTAGGGCGGCGAAGCACAGTAAGCCTGGTAAGTACGTCAGGAGGGCTCCGTACTTACCAGGATGCCCTGTTTGCCCGATGGGTGCTGAAACGTTTTATGTTGCGAGTCCCTGCTCTAAAAGGAGCAGGTATCGAACAAGCTCGGGAAGATGGAGTGCAGTGGAGCTCTTGAGATCCCAGCACCGGCATTGTGTGCACTCTGTAGTATCTGTGACCCTTAAGATTGCCTACCTGTTTATCTAGCTGTTGAAGCACTTGACTACAGACTGTATATGTACCTACCTCCTAGTGTTGTGGGAAGAAATTGGCCACAGTCTTTATCATGTAACATTTTACAGAGAGAAGCAATTCACTGCCACCAGGTCAAATATACTGTGCCCAAAACACATACCACAATGTCACATGCTTTCAACCCTCTGCCACAGGGTCACAGATATTCTTCCCAAAACACAATACCAGGTCACAGCTTCCAACTCTGCTGCAAAGACTGCAGATGATTTAGCTTACATGACATTAGGACATTAGGATGACATTAGGATATTAGGATTGTTTTCAGTTGTTGCTGTCCTGGCTTCAAAGTGAACCTGCTGCATCTGTAAAGATGAAAGAAGAAACACTCTTCTCCATACAGTGCACACGCACAAAATAAGTTGTATTCTTACCTGTATATGCTATTTGTTTGCATCTGACACTTGCTCTTCATTACAATTGGAGAGGAAAAACTGAGAAGGCAAGAGGCAGTCTAGCATAGGCCAAGTACAGTAAGGACGTGTTTGTGTAAGTGCAAGTTAGGTAGCGCTTATGGCAAAGCAGGAATGCCTGTTAGTAACCATACAACATGCGGGTGCATGAGAGTTGGTGCAAATACACACTGATGTTGATAGTTGCCAGCACTAACTAGCTGTTTCTGATTGGCAGGTTGTGGACTGACCTCTGAAGCTGCTTTCTTTATTGCTATATTATATTATTTTTTTGGGTGTATTTTAGAATTAATTTTTTCTTGTTTCATTCGTACATTAAAAGGAACATGATACCAGTTGTATTGTAGAGGTTTTTTTTATTTAAACCAAACTTTATAGTGAATGTGTTTTTGACTGTTAAAACAAATTTTATAAACCTTTTTTTGTGCTTTTGACCTGGTTGGTTGTATGTGTTTATAATGTACACATGACATAAAGCAGGCACATATACTACGGGTGCAGATCTGAATGCACCTCTCAAAGTCAGCATATGGGCATCAATGTGTTATTTTTACATGTTTCTTTTTATAGGAATTTTTTTACATCATATGCATCCAAGTCAGCATCAGTACTTATGTTTAGCCCACCTTGGGCAGGTCATTTTTCCCAGAGAAGATAGTCTACACTGTCAGGAATCTGGGAGGTCCCCCTAATTCCGGAGTCTCTTGTATGTTTTTTGCACAGTAGGCAACTATAACAAAGCCAGAAAGTGTCACTTTACTGACCTTTTACAGAGTGCGTATTACAGGTGCATCACCCTTTGAAAGCCATATTTTTAGAAAATTAGGTGCATCGTTTCCATTTGAAGATTATACTGCTATGGAAACACATAATACATTTGCATATAAAAAGGCTAATTTGGGTAGCTTCCATTTGTCTTCGAGCCAAGTGGAAATACATTTGTTGGTTCTAATGAAGAGGACACATGAGCAAAATTTTCAAATCCGTCCTGCGAAATATCTGACTCTACTTGTTACATTTTGCAAGCTCCATTTTCCCTCCAGTATTCCCAGTTCTATCTCAACCATGCCACACAAGAGAATCAACCTTTGCCATTCCAGTTCTATTCATAGAGTATAAACTCTGCTAAATGCAGTGTGAGCAGATGTGGCATGGCCTTTACGTGGGGGCAGGTTGAAGTGAAAAAAATCCATGAGGGGCAGTGTCGGACTGGGGCATTAAGGACCCACTAGGGGAATTAATTTGTATGTGACAATGAAACAGCGTTTGTGTATTATGTGGCTGGCTGTTTACTAGTGAACCAGGCAACGGACAACGCTCCAAGAACAAGCAAAAGAGAACACCTGGTAGTCTACGCTGCAAGATCAGGTAAGAGAGGAACTGCATAATGAAGAGTGTTTTATGTATTAATTAATGTTTTACAATTTTGTTTACATACATCTATATATATATATATATATATATATATATATAATTTTTTTTATTTTATTTACCCACACATTGGTGCGGGGAGGGGGGGGGGGGGCGGTAACCAGTGTAGTAGCCTAGGGCGGCTGTGACCCTTAATTAGGCCCTGCACCTACCTATTTAGTTATATCTACTTCATCTCTGTAGTTTCTCCAGAACAGTGCAGGGGAATAAAGTCATGTAAGAAGCTTGCATTGCTATACAAAGTATACAAGCTATGTAATCACAAGTCTGATATTTTAAGGTATCTTAATATACTAAAATATACACGTCACAAAAACTACATTTTCAAAAATAAATATTGATTATATCTGTTTTTATAGTAAAGTAAGTTGATACCACTTGTCTAGACTAGCGTTATCAATCATGGCCAGGGAGCATAATTATCTTTATTTCAAATCAAGAAATCCAATAAAAATAGATATAGGGACCCATTTATCAAGAACAGCACCGTTTCTGAGATATGTAACTTTTATTTATCGCTGCTCATCATCCCCTATAGCCATAATTTGTCAATACAATATCGCCGGTGCAACTGAGCGATATACAGCTGCCCCAGTGATACTAGGTCGAAGCAGTAAGGGTTAACTTTAACAATCCAGTTTTTTAGTCGGCTTGCCAAATTTGGGCTTTCATTTTCGCTAAAAGTGGAAACATTTTAAAAATAGATACATTTTTTTGTTTTATATATTTACAAACATTTTAAAATCTCTATACGTTAACATTTTTTCACCTGGTTAAATTATTTTAATATGTTATCTGTTAACAGAATGGGTATTGCGTTGGTACAAGTACTGCCATGAAACTAGTGCACTTCGCTCAGAGAAGCCTTCACTGGCAAAAGCCTGCGAATATTACCACCGCTGGGGTTATAGCCAGAGATATCGCAAAAATGAATAAAATCAGAAGATTGTGCTTACCTGCCAACTTCATGTTCATTCACATTCCTTCTGACTGGCAGCCAGCCGGACCTCAGTAGAACTTCAGCAGAAAAAGAGAAAGAAGGTAATGGGGGAGGTGGAAGAAGGTGTTGGGCAGGATAAAAAGTGGGTTGTAAGGTGCACAGGGTAAATGTGGGTGGTGGGCGCATATGGTAGAAGGTGGGGCATAGATACTGTAAGAGGGTTGAAGGGAGACAGACTGACAAAAAGGGGGATAAAGAAAGGACAGACACCCACAGTACAGAGACAAACAAACACAAAGAGTGAATAACAATAAGAGACAAATGGGGAGGCAGAGGTACAGATACAAAATCATAGACACACAAAGAGGGAGGAAGAAAGGCAGAGGCACACATACAAAGAGGAGACAGATGCACACATCCACATGGGAACAGAGACACACAAAGGACAGATAGGTACTCATACAGAAAGACAAACACAAATATAGAGACAGGGACATACACACTGGAGGAAGGAGGAATACATACAGCTATGACAGTGAGGTCAGCGGGGGAAGAGCAGAGCTGCTGTGGAATCAAAATAGAATAGAGGTACAGGGGCATTACCAGGAAGAGGCTATAATCCCTGGGAATATAGAGTCCTGTGTGTGATAGGCCTCATAGAGCCAGTAATGCTGGCAGTTTCGATGTCACTCCAAGCATGGGAATTATGCAAGTGATGCAACAGCATCATTTATGTGCTGTCCACAAGGTGTATTACAATAAAAGAAAAATAAAAATAATTCTCCCCTGCCGGCACCCATCTCCTGCTGCTGGCGCCCAGAGCATCTGCTCCACCCACTATGCCCGTGCTACGCCCCTGAGAGTGAGAAGGCATTCCTTGGAATGGTGACGCGAAAGCAGAACTCAAAGATTGTATCTCTGAAACTTTGCACCTCAAATTTAATTTGTCCACCATGAAACTCAATTTTTTTTAAACTTTATCATGATTTCACTCATCTCTTCTGATGAGTATTTTAGCTTTATTTTAGGTGTCACTTTTATAGCGAGGATGAGCATCGCAGGCTATTGGCATAATAACCAGAAATTGGAGGCTTTTGATTTTTTTTACACCTGGCTGTTTATAAATCGGATGTGTGTGAAGGTAAATTGATTTGAAGAACTTCCTGATATTTGGGGATTGGTAAGTCTCGATGCACATTCGGCATTTCATTTCATTTTGGAACATAATGCCATAACAGCTGTATGCATGGACTACACCAAATCCAGTTTAAAATTGAATTTACTGAGTATAGTGTTGTATTATGTTCCTTAGTGGACAGGGGATGGAAATTAATATGTGCTTTTTCCTCATATTGACCATTGGGAAATAAAAATACAACATACTTTGCTATAAACTTCTATATTCAGCACCTAACAAATGTTTAGTCTATAGTGAGAACGGCTTCCTGGTAAAGTAATCATTAAAATGAAATGCCTCCATATTTGATGTTGATTGAGCTGTTCTATACATGGATATCCAAGGAATGGAACTTATTGGATAGTGGTCATGGACCAAATGGGTGTGTGTTTGGGTGGTACTAGGCAATTTTGCACTTAATTTTGAAATTCACGAAATCCTCAGAACATCTAAATCCTTTGCAGATATTATTATACTGTTATTAAATAGGCCCTTTGGCAGACATGGTCGATTTCCCAGAGCTTTGGGGTCTACCAGTGAAAGGTATATTTCCTTTAATTCCTCAAACCTGACCTCCACATATGACTGAGTTGGTTTGTGTGACTTTGCTAGAGTGCTGTGGTTTACAGAATTTCTTCATAATGATTTAGCTCCTTATTAGCGACTTTCTTATTATAGTGTGACAATGGGTGTATATGATTAGGCATAGAACATACATAGAGGATTAAGGTGTATGGACATATTGCTAAAATAGTATCCGGGTACCAAAATAGTCTTAATCCACCACTTTTATAATTCACTTTGGAAATGTAACTGTTTCCATTTATATTCTTGCTGGAGAGAGGCTGGCAAAGTCAAATTGGGTTTGTTTGGGAAATACAACAAGTGAGGCCTTCAAATTTGTTACTGGAAACGAATTAGCATTCAGGAGACAAGCTCAGACAGGAAATAATGCAATGTATAACATTTACCACAGGAATGTCAATTGATTTCCACTCATTACACAAAAGAAACTAAGTTCATCCAAAGAAGCAATATCAGCTCTACATGAAATTCTCTATATGAAATTCTCATCCTCACACTCAGGGCCGGATTAACCAAAGGGCTAACTGGGCTACAGCCCAAGGGCCTATGGCATCCAGGGGGCCCTTGAAAGTGCTCAGCAGCAGTATTGATCGGTCGGGGGCGGGGGCGCCCCCGGCGCGATCAGTGCTGCTGAGCACTTTCACTGCGGTCCTTCTCCGGCGCGCTGTAGTCTCCTTACTGAGGAGATCTCGTGAGTCTCACTCTCACAAGATCTCCTCAGTAAAGAGCATACAGCGCTCCGGAGAAGGAGGTAAGTGCCGGGGGGGGGGGGAAGCAGGGGCGCGAGCAGCTCGGATCACAGGGAGGTGGGCGCGGGCAGCTCGGATCATGGGGGGTGTGGGCAGCTCGGATCACGGGGGGGGCTCACGGGGGAATGGAGGCCCCCTTAGCCCAGGGGCCTCCATTCCCTTAATCAGGCCCTGCTCACACTATATCAATAGGCTTCTAACAGGTACCTGCTATTACCAGTCAGTGCATTTTCCAGGGACCGTATATATGCTATTTTATGAATATTCAAAGTTCCATTCATAGGGAAAATGGAATTAGAGTTGATTTAATGTAGACCCCACCAGTTCTGCCATTTGAGGGTCAGGAGGGTAATCCTTAAACTAAAATGCAAACTAACTGTAGTTATTCTTTCATTGATGATATTAGCTGTGTGGAATTTTAAGTTACATATATAATTTTTAGTATTAACTATATGAGTAAGACTGCATTTCATGGATCCACCATAAATAGATTACAAAGGCTGCCACAATCAGTTTGCTGAATCTGAAGTTACAGGAATATTGTTTTCATTCGCAACAATAAATTAGAGTAAAAGAAAGGTTTTCAGGATTATTGCATTGTCTGTATTTTACATGACAAAACATTGGTGACATTTAAATTCTGTTGACATCTATAAACAATTATTATTTAACATGTATGCTTTACCTATTATAGCCGTATTGTTATCACCACATAAAACTATACTATACTATACTAGAGTATTGTTGCTCCTTCCCTCTTCTTTGCATACGGATGACTCTTGTTATGTAATTCAAACAGTGCATACTTTGTAACTAGAGATGTTCACTGACCTCCGTGTTCTGGATTAGGTTTTGGTTTTGGATCTGGATTAACTTCGTGTTTTGGTTTTGGTTTTGGCAAAACCACCCTTGCGTATTTTGGTTTTGGCTTTGGGTTTGGAACCCGATTTTTTCCTAAAATCTCTATTTATTTTTGCTAAAATCACATATTTTTTCTTTTTATTCCCCCCTACATTATTATTAACCTCAATAACACTAATTTCAAATCAGTTGCAGTCAATTTTGACAATATTATTTTCATACACTTTCAAACAAAGACTGCAGAAACCTGGCTGGATGCTAAGCGACAAGCAATGACGCACAGCAATTCATAGCACATCTAGGAAACATTGCCACACAGAAGTGGCAGAAAATAAAAGTGGTGCAAGATGGAATTGTCCTTGGATCATGAAATCAGTTATGGTTGATTTGATCGCTCCACCCATTCCTTGGATAATTGTGGTAATTCTACAGCTAATACATGGTGACGAGCGCTGACACCCCCGGGATGCGCGCTTTTATCAGATGCAGACCAATCCAGGGTGCCAGACAATGCACTGAAAAGAGCCATTGTAATTCACAGCAAAAAGCTTCGAATCTGCCCCAGTTCCCAAAAATTTATAATATAGTTAGGGACCTTTGACGTACAGTGCAGATTACAAACACTTTGTGCAATACTCATGAAACAGCAGCAATGTGGAAGGTAATACATATACACATCTATTTAGACATCCATGCTTACATTACTGTGGCTTTACAAACGTTACAAATGACTAGACAACTGTTGTCAGGATTTGGGTCCAATTAATTCCACACATAAGAGGTGGATTTTTTTGTTTTATGCCCAGGCATGACAATGGCCTTCTTCTTATCACGTGCAAGTACTGCTTCCACTGGGGCAGGACTTACACAAACAACATCATCCTCATCAACATCCTCATTAGCGCCCTGGTCACCTACACAAATATCCCCCTCATCCTTTTGCAATTCCAAAGTGGCATCCTCAATATGTGTATCACCGGCTAAACTTGGGCTGTTCATGCACACATCTGCAGAAATGCTGAAAAGGGGCCTTCTTTATGGGTACACTATGAGACAGGTCAGGATTACACATAGCACTCATGGATCAACTCTCCTTAGGGATTTGTGTAATTTCTGAATCTGAATATACATTTTCTTCTAATGCCTTACTGTTTTCTTCCAGCTCGGCTTTAACACGTAAAAGTATTTGGACACAACTTACAAGAAGATAGAGAAAGGCGAAGGCCTCATTCTTTCCTTGCCACTGCGTGTGTAGAATAGCATGTTGGCAATTTTATTTTTTACTGCAGATAACTTTGCCTGGATTACAGGTCTTTTTTTGTTGACAAAGGTAGAAGGTGTTTTTTTACCTTTTTATTTCCCTGACTAACACTATGCACTTTAACGATTTGTTTTCACCAGAAAAACATAGGTAATAAGCGCACTATTACCAATATAATAGTAATAGTGCACTTAATTACCATTATTACGGTAATTTCAACGTCGATTTTTGGCTCGTTGCTCCCTGAGCTGCAAGCAAAAAGCAGGGTTAAAATTGCCGCAATAACGGTAATACCTTTATCTCAGCACTATTCTGGGGGAATTGAATCCCCCCCTCCCCCCAGACTGTGTTATTTCTGTTTATTTACATTTATCTGGTTGATACATTTTTTTTCTTTATGCACACTTGTGTTGTTTACTTGGGCAATTTGGGTGCACTTACTATATTTTTTTATGATTCAATAATGGTTATTTAAACAAACATACATATACTGACAAATTAAGGTTATTGGTGTTTTCCCCAAAAAACTGTAGTTAATCATTTAAAAACAGGTAACTGGTAATTACACAACCATTACACTTACTTAAAAAACATTCTTATTTGAAATATAAGTATGGATGATCCTTTCTATGACCTGCCTCCCTACGTCTGTATTATGAACATCAGGTTCTGAAATGAGCTCACCTGGTTAGTTACTGTATATTGCTGGTGTTAAGAGTATAATTATTAAACATAATTTAACATAAATACATGTAGATGAGTGCAACTGCACACAAAAAGACAAAACACTGAAAAAAACACACGTGTCCCGTGCAGCCTAATAGAAGCCTGGTGCTATGGATGTTCCTCTTTCACTGTTGGTGCTAACTTTTCCTACCATTTTCTAGCACCCTCAGAGTAATGGGCATTTGGGTCCCCTTTTATAGTCCTCATTAGCCTGCATAGACCAATTGCTGATCTGTATGCTAATCATGCCTACAAAATGCAGCATCTTGTAGTGCAACAAATATGTACTTTAAATGGTGACACCATCTGAAAATATTGTTATAAGTGTTGTCACATTATAATTATTAGAACACTGCTGATGACATAGTAAGCCTTACATATAATTTAAACTTTAATTTGGGCTACTAATTTATTCTTACAATAAATTGACTCCTGTAAGGAAAATAATTTTTGCCCCTATACAACAAAAAACATGCTTTATTGAAACTTCCACTGTGCCTCTTGTTGTATTAACATTGCCCTGCAGTGTAACAGTGATGTGTTTGCCAATCTCACCTTTAGAAAGCAGTGTGTTGTATCTGGTGATTTTGAATTCAAACTTGGCCGAGTTTGCAAAATCGCAGCTTCATACATTTGACGATTTGTAGAGCTAAGCGGCAAAAAATCGGGACTGCGATTTGTAGAGATTTTGAGAATGGAGATTTTGAAAGAAACTCGCTGGAAATGCAAAATAGCAGATTTATACATTTACCCCCTGGAATGACATGTAGGGTCTCATTTAGACCTGGCTGCAATTACACCATAAATGGAAGAGTAAAATATGTGCCTATAGTAAAAGTGCATTACTTATTTATTTTGAATTGCACATATGTTGCTATACGTGCAATTAAAATAAACACATAGATACATAAATATACTTGTAAAGCACATAAAGATACGCTATCAGCATATATATATATGCTGAGTCATATTGGAGGACACGCCATTCATAATGATCAATTTCATACTGGTGAATGAAGTTTTAGTTGTAAATAAAATAAATAAATAAACACAATTGTAAAAAAAAAACAGGTGCATCTCCCCTAATAAAACAATAGTGTTCTCAGCACCAGAGTTCGTAGACTAGGCTGCTAATGGCAATTGCTGGGTGATGAATAGCAGGGAGTCCCTCTACAATAGCCGCTACCATCACTTAGGCTATGACAGGCTGGGTTGGTAACACTATAACAGAAATCCTGCAGTGGGGGGCTCCCTTGTATAATGTCACACAGATCTTTTCTCCTGGGGTAGTACTCATAATCTGAACATAATCTTAGGGGCAAATTAAATTACATCTTTAAAGAAGACAACAATAGGTATAGTATTTTTGGCTCACAATCTGATTATAAATACCATTCTGTTAAATAGACATGCATTAACAATCCTATTTTAGTAAATATTAGGAATTGAATGACAATACATAATAGGTTAATAAAGAGCTAATTAATTAATAAACTGACAAACAGTAGAAAGTCAATTAATAAAATAAGGCTAAGCCACTTTCATGTACCTCTCAACTGTATACTGATTAGAATTACTAATATAATAACAATTTGATAGCTAAACTAACAGTCAGTGGGCAATTTTTTATCCTTTTTGTTTATATTTTTACTTTTCACCTGACACACATGTGTATTTTAACATTTCAATGTTTCTCGATTACTTAGAATATTTTAATGAATTAATCAAATTTTGCTTTTTAATTTAGAGGAATGAATTGCATAGATAAGCGCACTAATAAACAAGCTAATAGTGCACTACCCAGACGAAACCCTGCTCTCTACCTCTATGTAGTTGATATGTTTAGCAGAGCACCTTTCTAGAATAAATGTGGATCCAATTCCTTACATAAATTAAAGGGATTTTAGAGCTTAACCTAACAACCTTATGAGATCTGGTGCGGTAGTTTCTGTCTTTTCTCTCCTACGATTTAACATTGACAGAGTCAATCTCTACTATCAGCACTGAATCATATACTAATCTTTGGAAAGATGATTTATTGAAATTAAAATACACACTGGTTAAAGAACTTAAAACCTTTTGGAGCAAAACAATGTTTGATAATTATCTAATACAATATCTAGTTCCACTGGAATTAAGACTTAAAATCTACCTGGTTTATGAATTAGCTACAGAAGATCTGAAAAAAGTCAGAGAAAAACCTTATTAAAATGTTCAGGAGAGTTAATGCAAATTCTGATCAAGCTTGATCAGATTAAATTAGAGCAATACACTACAGAAATAACTAAATTGGGAGACAAACTTAAGGAATACGAAAGTTTAGAAACATTTCAGAAAATTTCTCAAAAATATAAAAAAAAGCTCAACAAGAGAAAATTAGCCAGAGATAAAAAGTTTAACAGATTCGAAACTGAGAAAGATTTACATCTGTATGTGCATAAATTACTTTTACATAAATATTTAAAACTAAATAAAGAAGAATTATACCACTCCAGAAACAACCAGGAAGATGATACTTTACAATCCGATGGACTTACACAGCAGAGAAAAGAAGAATTCTCACTCACAGAACAAGAATTAGAGGCCATTAATGCACTTGAGGCTCTTCAATCAGAAAGTATATACAATGAGTCCTAATCGAATTTAGATTTAAAAATCAGAAAATTTAGGAAAATCCTCATTCTGTCCAAATATTGCAATATGTCCACAAGCACATGTATATTGACATGGTGACTAGGGACTTTGACAATGTAAAAAGACAAAGTCAAAGTGAGACTAATATGAGCAAAGAAGAAGTTAAAGAAATACTAAATTGGGAAGATGTGATCATAAAACCATCAGACAAAGGCGGGAACATAGTCACCTGGACAAAAGAGAAATACAGAGGTATGTAGACAGCTAAAAAATGTTTTACTACAATGGCTAACTTCCTCAAAAGCTACCAAAGATTAATAAAAGTGACATATGACAGAGAAGTGACTGGTTGAAGGGATTTCGACTCTTTGGATGGAAACACAAAGATAAGAAAAAAAATCCTGTTTCAGAAATAGGGAGCCTGACTAAGAAGGCTAGTATTAATGTTGATACAGTTTTATGAGATGTTGTAACAACATTGCCATCTGGTGGGATTGAAATAAATTAACAACCGATTCTCTGCCCTAATGACCATTTGAAGTATACAAAAATATATACCGAAAGGTAGTTTAATATCTCATGCATTTAATACTCAAATAAAAACAATAAAAGAGGTACACCAAACTAGATTGTTATAAGAAAGAGTTTTGTGCCATGCTGCTTTTACCCCCTTAACACTGTGCCATGCTGCTTTTACCCCCCTTCACACTGTGCCATGCTGCTTTTACCCCTTCACACTGTGCCATGTTGCTATTGCACCCTCTTCACACTGTGCCATGCTGCTTTTGCCCCTCTTCATACTCTGCCATGCTGCTTTTGCTCCACCTAGCTTCCGTTCCTTCACTTACCTTTTCTATCGGCTTCTTTCTTCTCTTTTCTTCTCTTCTTGTCTTCTGACTTCTTGCTTCTTGCTCGCTGACTCCTCTCTGCGTGTCGGGCGGCGTGTCGGGCGGGATGATGTCATGCCCAACTTTCAGTGCGGGCAAAGCAGGGAGGAGGAGTGCCAACGCCACGTACAGGTGAGTATATATATTTTTTTGGTTTTAAAGGACCCTACTCCCCCCACCAACAAAGAGGTTGGACTCAGTCTGGAGACACCGGTTCACAGAACTGACCTTAAAATTATTTAGCGATTCTGGTGAACCGGTATGAACTGGCTGATTCCCACCACTGCATCTTACACACATGACACATTGGTCGCTCTTGGCAAAATACAAAAAAAATATTGTCAGTTTGAATATGTGGCTATGCACATGTGACATTGAATCACTCTATACGAGTATCGAACACAGAGTGGGAATAAAAGCAGTAAAATATTTTCTAGATATGAGAGCAAATAGTGAACATATCAGGCCTGTTTCATTAAGGAAAGTAATGCAAAAAAAGGAGTATGTTTTCTCCTGGACAAACCATGTCACAATGCAAGGGGTACAAACTAGTTTATTATTTTGCACGGAAAGAAAATACTAGCTTTTTTTTCATGTAGCACACAAATACTTGATAGCTTTATTTTTACACTGAAATTTAAAATTGATCTAGGATATGCCCTATCCCAACTATAGCACATTTTCAATTTACCTCCCCTCCAATGAAACATGGTTTGTCAATGTGCAAAGTTACTCCTTTTTTTTGCTTTAATTTCCTTAATGAATCAGACCCAAAATGTTTCTTTTGGAATTATTCTTTCTGGGAGAATGTTTCACTTTCTTTCCACAGCTATTGAAACAATGTGTGCCCTCACTTATGCTAATCTTTATTTTGGATGCTGGAAACGGTAATTCGTGTTCACCACAAGCAATGAAAAATACACAGAACACATTGATCATCAGCAGCAGCTATTTATGTAGTGCCACTACTTCGGCAGCGCTGTACAGAGAAGTCACTCACATCAGTCCTTGCCCCAATGGAGCTTACAGTCTAAATTCACTAACATACACAGACCGAGTGAGACTAAGGTCAATTTAATAGCAGCCAATTTACCTACTAGCATGTTTTTGGAGTGTGGGAGGAAACCCTCGCAAACACGGAGAGAACATACAGACTCCACACAGATAAGTCCATGGTCAGGAATCAAACTCATTACCCAGTGCTGTGATGCAGAATTGCTAATCACTAAGCCATTGTGCTGCCCCACTGCTACATAGCTCAGATATATAGATAACATTGTTCTGATCTGGGAAAGAGAGAAATACCTTTATGAATAATTCATTGAGATTCTAAATAACAACAAAGTCAGTTTAAAATTAATATTTCCATATAGATTCCAAAAGTGTCACCTTCTTAGCCCTAGCCATTACAATATCTGAAGACAAAGATATGATCACAGACATGTATAGAAAACAAACTGCTACAAATAGTGATCTACATTCTACCAGTTCACCCTTTCCATCAACCATAACAGGAGTTTTAAAGGGAGGGTTCCTGCGTACAAAATGAAATTATGCGAATGAACAGATATTTGACAAAAAAGCAGGGAAGGCTAGAGAAAAGAGAAATAGTCACAGACTTATAAGGAAAACATACACAACTGTTAAAACCATCATTAGATAATCTCTATTATATCCTCAGGAAAACAAGATGGCTATGAAGTGAAAATCAGATTCATTGGTACATACAACTATCAATGAAAGGATATACAAAATAATTCTACAAAAACACAAAAACATTCTTGAATTA
Organism: Mixophyes fleayi; assembly: GCF_038048845.1. Taxonomy (NCBI): domain Eukaryota; kingdom Metazoa; phylum Chordata; class Amphibia; order Anura; family Limnodynastidae; genus Mixophyes; species Mixophyes fleayi. The sequence continues at coordinate 168,883,683 of NC_134404.1, read as the reverse complement.
GACTAAGATCTAGCTGAATTTACATGATGAGTTGGATAGAAGTCATTTTACTTCTAAAAAAAATCTGTACTTAACAAAATTATATAATTGTATCCATGTAGAAGGCACAAAACCAACAAAACATTTGAAAACAAGTACAACAAAATTCACAAAATTAATTATTTTATCAACTGCAATCCCCATGTAGTGATTTACTGCCTAACATGTACATTTATCAAAAAATACATAGGAATTATCAGCAGACCTCTATAGTCAAGAGTACTAAAACATATAGGCAATATTCATATTGCAGAATTGGATGTAAAACAAATGAATCCATAAACAACAGCGTCCAAACAGTTTTTAAATAAAACCAGTGGAAACCCCAGAGATCTGAAAGAATGGAAAAGGTAGAATTAGTTATAAGAGGACAAACAAAGAACTTTTGAATCAAGAATGATTTTTCTAATGAACACCATTAGTCCTAAGAGACAAAATGAGAACAATACTTTTGGGGGGTTTCTGTAAGAATCTAAATATCAATTAATATGATGCAATACTACCATTACTATCACAAATATCACCCTAACATTCTGATTCCATGCACACATTCACTTCACAATCACGGTTTGATTTAACATTCAACTTCACAATTTATATCCATTCACAATAGTTATGATTGATTGTCAATCATTTGGTTGACAATATAGAGTTCACTAATTTTTCCCTGCAACATTGACAAGCTATAGATTTAAACTATAGAGACTATTATGATTTATTGTTATTATCACTAATGTTCACAGTCAATCGATGAGTGTACCTTGGGGTACACTCATATATATTACTCAAGTGCAATACACACATTTAACATGGTATCACGATACACAACTATACTACTGCAATTCAATTACACAAATTTAGAGAATAAATCTATAGTATTGAGCTGAACATGAGATATACACCTTTCCAATCGATGTGAGCAAACCACCTTCAACACTCTATGTGAAGGATGCGATACACCTATTATCACACTAACCTATACTTCTTGATTTTATATCACAGTTATACAAAACAACAGACCCCCCCATTACAATCCATCTCTATATATAAAAGGCTAGCGCTGCTCCTCACCTTTAAAAATACACATACAAAACACACAAACAAATTTTGAAAAATGTTTGCAAATGACTCTTTTGTATACTTGACTATTCCTATTGACTAGATTTTACTCATTTATTGGGCTTTTTTTGTTTGTTTTATATAGGTTTTTGGGTGTCAGTTACCATTTGTAGTGATCCTTGCTACTCCAAATTGACTTAACTTGCTAGCCATTCGTTTTATTCGCACTTACGGTTAAATTAATAGGAATATACTAATTAATTTAAGCAACAAAGTGTAACTGAGATGCCACCCAAAAGGCAATATACAATATATATTATGTTCATTTTAGACAATAACTCTTTCCTCTCTACAAGTAATAGGGTCTAAGTGTACAATTTTTCCCTTATATTTGCAAATTTGTATATGGGAGCTTGGCAGAGTATCTGGGGCTTGGGAGGCCATCTATGAAAAATGAGAAGATATTAATAATATTGTAATATTGTAATGATGGGAAGGAAATGAAGAACTCCTTTACAATTTTATGGAAAATATGGCTGGATCACTTAGAAATAACTTATTGTGTAAATTTATTTTAATTAGTAGCACAGTGCATGAATGTATACCATTGCAAATTTACTGCTTTGTCTATTGGAAATGTATTAATCTGATGTTAAAGGAAATATGTTTTTGTAACTGTTCAGAAGGCAATCCCATGCTAATTAAGCCTTCTCATCTTAAAGTGACCAACACATCTTTTTAGCCTGAATACACAGTAGGGACACTATTTGAATAATGGAACAGCAAGTAATCTGGGAAATCACAGGTTTATGAGAATTTTGTTAAATTTAAATTGCATTAAATCCAAGTTTAGTGAATATATTGCATCCTGGTGATAAACATTGCATACAATATCCCAGCCTTCATGGTGTCAGGTAGGGGCAAGGGGCGGGTTTACCCCCTGCCAATATGCAAGTCTCAAACTGTATATAAAAAGCCTTTTGACTATGTAAATGTATATACCATCTACACTTCTGGAGATCACTAGTACCTCTAGCTTATCTGTAACAGTCCTTATAAAGACCCTTTTTGAGCAATAAACATCACTGCTTCAGGATACTACTTTGATGCCTACTTACTAGCTGTAATTTGTGTGACCCATACATTAGACCACTCTAATCTGTTATCCAGCTGTTCTGAGGCTTGGGACCCAGCGTTTAGTAACAACACTCTGCCCACTACCCTGCAGCTCTGGTCATTATGAGAGGCCAGGGGTAACCATCCACAGCAACTCTGATCTGAGGGAAGAGGTCAGGGATACCAGCCCATGTGCCCAGCAAGGGTGTGCACTAGCAACAAGAGTTACCCAGAAGGAAGTGGTTCCAAGTGCTGGTGAAGGAGACTTGTGGTGGCAGCAGAGCCTACCTATAGCATTTAGAGGGTGCACATTTGGGATACAGAAAAGGGACAGTGGCAAGGCAAGCTCAGCTGGTCCCAGCAACAAAACAGGGTGACATAAGATGCCCAACTTTTCTGGTGGCAAGCGGTTGGATAATCCCAGGCGGCCTTTTGTGCACCAGTCAGGAAAGCAAATTTATTCAGGAGAGGAATAACTGCAGCCAGGAAAATGCACAGGATGTCTGCATACAACATGTCCAAGATGGCCCTTGAGACTCTGTGTATTAATATTAGGCATTCGTCAGCCAGGGAGTAGATGAGAATGTTGCTGAGAGAATGGCACCTACAGCATGGTACCCTGGAAGAGTAAAATGATAACGGTGGCCAAGGCAGCAGCCCAGTTCAGAACCGGGAACAAAGTGCACCAGACCCCTAGAGAGCGGCTCCCTCTTTTCAACAGATGGTATCAGCAAAACCAGTCCATCTGACCTATGATGAACAAAGGCCCACTGGGCTAAGGATCCTTCTGGTGGCCTTGGGGGACAAAGCAACTGAAGCTGAGTTGGCACAGGTCATCCAGGCATGGCGCCAAGAGGGAAAGGCACCAACTGTGCAGCCCAGGGAGGAGATGCCCCTAGGGGATCAGGATTATCATCTCTACCTTGTACTAAATTTGAGAACAATGTTGTAAATATTGATCAGCACCTGTAAGTATTTGAAAGGATGTGCAGACTACTTACTGTACCCAGAGTGGAATGAGTCAAGCACTTGTTGCCCATAATGCAAGGACATACAGTGGAGGCCTACCGTTGCGTGCACTCAGAGGACTGTGCAAACTATCATATAGTAAAAAGTGCCCTCCTTAAACGGTACGCTGTTAACCCAAGGATCTACCATCAAAAGTTATGGGATTCTATCAAGAACCTACACACAACTGATGAGGATTTGCCAACCTGCTGCGGGAGTCCACCAGGAGGTGATGCACAGACTATAGAGGGTGTGTTAGATTTAATATACCAAGAGCAGTTTCACTGCCTGTGCATGCTGGAGGTAAAATAATTGGTGCTGGACAGGCAGCCAACCACCTTGGAAGAAGCCACCCATTTGTCAGAACAATATGTGACATGCCACACTGGCAGAAACACCAGGTTATCAGCCAACCCCAAAAGACTGTACAATCAGGGGGACACCCCACTGCTACTTATCCCCAAAAGCAATTATCCACCCATTCGGTTACCTCTCGCCAGCCACCACCCCGCTGTGACCCTGGGAGTTATCAGAGACAACCAAAGCCCAGGCTGGAGAAGAAATGCTACAGCTGTGTGAAAACTGGTCACCTGAGTAGGAACTGTCCCACAGCCCCTGCACTACAGACTCCTGCCACTAATCCGAGTCCTGGGGCCTAGCTGACTTTGAACCTGAGAAAAGATAAGTCATTGCTCGGTATATCCCATACTGTATATGATGCTACATGGCAATATAAATGCCCATATATGAATACAAAACAAAAAGACAGTTGTTGTCAGCACTTATCCTTAACACTGCATATATGTGTGTATCTAGTAAAATGGAAACATGAGATATTAGTTCATATTTTGATCAAAACATTTAAGCCTGCATCCCAGCATCAAAGGCACCTTCTAGACAACAACCATCATCAACAGCCACATCATGATCCAGCAGGACCTTTGCAACTTAGTTTAGTAGGAAACCCGGATGGACTTTCTTAGCGGGTATCACTAGAGGTCAATAAATGTATATACAGGGAGGTGCAGGAGATGTTTAAGCTAAGTGTGATCCAGCCATCCCTCAGTCCATGGGCGTCCTCCATTGTATTGGTTCTCAAGAAGTACAAGACTAAGTGTTTTTTGCATAGATTTCCACCAGGTGAAGGAGGTGACCATGTCCGATTCCTATCCTCTGCCCCACATTGAAACTCTGTTAGAAGAGTTAGCTGGAGTAAAGTATATTTCAACACTTGACTTGAGCAAAGTGTTTTGGCAGATATCACTTATTCCAGAGGCACAAAAGTGGTCGGCGTTCATCAACTATTAGGACTGTTTGAGTTTACATCCATGCCATTTGGGAAGAAGAATGCAACAGCCACTTTCCAGCATTTGGTTGATTACCTACTGGAAGGGCATAAAAGCTTTGCTCAGGCTTACTTGGACGACATTGTTAATTTCAATATGTCCTGGGATGACCATTTGAAACATGTAGGGCAGATGTTGGAGAAGATTCAATGGGCAGGTTTGACCATCTAAGAAGACAAATGTCCAATGGGCATATCAGAGGTGCAGTACCTGCGGTATTGTGTAGTGTGGGGTAGGATTTGACCAGCACCAGCAAAATTAGAGGCAATCCATGATTGGCCCTGGCCCACAACTCAGAAGCAAGTACTGGCCTTCTTGGGTTCTGCAGGGTACTATAGACATTTTGTCTGAGACTTTAGTACTGTAGCAAAGCCCCTGACAGATCTCACTAAGAAGAACACCCCCAAAGTAGGGGACTGGGCACTCCACTGTGAGCCCTGCTTCGTCACCCAGGGCTGTTGGTGCCTAATTATGACAAGGACGTTATTGTGCAAACTGATGCATCACGAAACAGACTGGGAGCAGTACCAGATAGGCAGGAGCACCCTGTGACCTATGTAAGCAGGAAACTACTAAACAGTGAGGTAAAATAGGATGTTTGGCTATTGTTTGAGCAGTGAAAAAACGTCAATCTTATTTGTATTTCCAAACTTTTACTGTAATAACTGAACGCAAATTAAAAAAGACAAAACAAGAGCAAGTGATTAAAAAAGCAATACATAAAATGAAAGAGGTAGATAAAAAAATCTTATTGGAATACAAAGTAAGCAATTCTAAAAAGTATTTTATTAATATTATAACATAGTAGAATTGTCAAGAAATATATATATATACATATATATATATATATATATATATATATATATATACATATATATATATATATATATATATATATATATATATATATATATACACATATATATATATATATATATATATATATATATATATGTATATATATATATATATATATACACAAGTTAACCCGTGCATGATACTCATGCATTCTAGTCAAATCAAGCTACTTAAGGTGTTAAAAAGGTTCTTGTCATGCATTTGGGCCATAGCCCAGGCCTCAACCACTCCCCACTGTCACCCCCGGCAACCACCAACCACTCCCAACTGTCACTTCTCCTTCAAGAAATATATATATATTTTTTTTTAAAGCTTTATAAACACTTTTAACAATTATCAAATTAAATTAACAAATTAAAAACATCTTAGTATACCAAATTTCAGCCCTTTCTGAATTTTTTTTTCCACACACACTAAGAATTTAGTTGGTCAGTGTATAACTCCGCCCAGCAGGTGGCGCTGCAGCTTTGTTTTATTTTTTCCACACACACACAGACAGACTAACACACGCCACTAGACATTTATATTATAGATATATATATATATATATATATATATATATATATATATATATATATATATATGTATTCTTGTCCTTACTATAAGATGAATATTACTGTTGTAAATGAGAGGACTGGGATTTTACAGATGTACTATTTGTAAATTCTGGAATAAGGACTACAATTTTTTCATGGGTAAAGAACAGAGAGAGTAATTGAAAATGTAAAGTTTAATGAAATGCCAGGCCACATCAGTGGTATACTTACTGGAATATAATTATGAATTTCAATATGTATAAAAAATGTCAATTAAAGACAAGGGGCCTGATTCATTAAGGAACTTAAATGAAGAAGTTTCTTATTTAAGTATCCTGGACAAAACCATGTTACAATGCAAGGGGTGAAAATTAGTTTTCTCTTTTGCACATAAGTTAAATACTGACTGTTTTTTATGTAGCACACAAATACTTGATAGCTTATTTGTACACTGAAATGTAAAGTTGATATTTGTATGCTACATGAAAAAACAGTCAGTATTTATCTTATGTGCAAAACATAAAACTAATTTTCACCCCTTGCATTGTAACATGGTTTTGTCCAGGAGACTTAAATAAGAAACTTCTTAATTTAAGTTCCTTAATGAATCAGGCCCAATAATCCAAGAACTATAAGAAGTATTAAAAATAAGTTTGATAACCTCTCAGTTCCAAACTTTTTTAGAGAAATATATATCAGATCCTGCTCACCTGAATTTTTGAAGCTTTAAATCGTGTCATTTTGGAGAAAGAGGGGGAAATCTACAGAGCAAGTTAATACGAGAAATGTTTCGGGTTTTCCGCCTCTAGAGGGCTATATTTACTAAACTGCAGGTTTGAAAAAATGGAGATGTATAGCAACCAATCAGATCCTAGCTATCATTTATTTAGAACATTCTACAATGACAGCTTGAATATGATTGGTTGTTATAGGCAATATCTCCACTTTTTCAAATCCACAGTTGAGTAAATATACCCCAAGGTCTAAATGAGAGCTATGAGTTAGCTATTTTCTTGTAAAAAAATCTTTCCTTTTTATTGGTCCTTTGTATTTTTTTTGTTTCTTTTTTTAGTTATTTCAGATCATTTGAGCCTTTTAATACATTTATAATTTCTAAACATCATCTCACCGCCTCTGTCAATTTTTTTTAATGATTTTTTTTCTATAGTTTTCATTTATATGAAAATTGTCTTTTGCGTGTGTGAAAATTGACTTATGAAAAATGTACCTTTACCTGGTGCAAATTTATATATCTGCCTTTTAGGTATATAAATGTGTGGTATGATGCTGCTTTAAAGTATATATTGCATATTGTATAAAGTATATATAGTATATTTTGTCAGAAATATTTACTGGAAGCAGATGAGCTTGTGTTTCAGCACTAACCTTCCACTCAAATGCTACTAGAATAATAATACAGCTAAATATAGTTCTATGTGCAGCAGTATTAATGTTATGTGTGTTGGTCTAGACCAGAAGTGGGAATGATTGTGTTCCACTTCATGCTTGATACGACATCAGCAATAAGTATATGGTTTTCAGCTTGCATCGCCTACGTTCCACAGACTGAATATAAAGATTAAGAAGAAGTTAACCCGGCAATGGCTTTTTATTTACAAAGTAAGTTGATGAATTTCTATACCTATGTATATGTTTACTATGGAAAACCTTCTTTCTTAGTACTTATACTAATTCCTTAGTAGTTATATGGGATATCGCTAAAAGGTTCTTTGCTTAGTTCTGTAAAGAAATAATAAGCTTGGCTCAGTTTGATGCAATTCATAATTTGCATAATTAATGAAAGAGGTCTATATAAAATATATAAAAGCTCAGGGAGTTATAATGTAGGGTAGAAGACCCCTGATGAAGTCTACAGAGATGAAACGCATTGGGGCATTTTAAAAAGAAAACTTGATCTCAGATAAGCTATTATTGATGTATGTATAATTTTAAAAGAAAGTTATTAAAGTGTGAATTCAAACTACTGAAAGTTTCCTGCTATATAATTGGAGCTTGGTGAAACTGTTTGGGGTATTTGTTTCCTGAAGTGAAGCCTTTGCAGAAAAATTTGATATAAGAAATAAGCACAAAAGATACATTTTGGTATGCACCTCTAAATAATACTCCACTATCACGCTCCACATTGTGTGTGTGTGTTTGTGTGTTTTCTACAGATATATATATATATATATATATATATATATATATATATATATATATATGCAACACTTGTGGACAAGTGCAAAAGGACAATAATGAAGAACAAGCAATAAGAGATGCAGATAAGCATGTATTTTTATACTTCTGGTACGCTTAACCACAGGTGGAGTGTGCAGTGTGGTGGTGAGATACACATTGGTTGTATTATATTATATTATTACACTACATGCAATTTTCTTCCTGTTTTCTTAAGTCATGAGATGACTTCACACGTATGAGAAGTACACCAGATTGGACTTGCACAACAGACCTGTTGATGTGTGCATGCCCCTATGTATATTTGGTATGCATATAGGAATATTACTTGGAGGCAAAATATTCTGTTTATAGCCGTACTATGCTATTGGGTGCCTATCCCTTCCATTTTCTTCTTGTGTAGATATTTTCCCGACTTACCACCCGGTCTTTTGTGAGTGAGGTAGTCGTCTGTACATGTGGAGTATTTTTCTGTATATTGATGGACTTTTAACTGGATTGCTAAGTAGAGCGTCTACTGTATCTATCTTTGTTTTTCAATTGTATATATATATATATATATATATATATATATATATATACAATTGAATATATATATATACCGTATATACTTGTATATACCGTATATAAGGTGACCCGAATATAAGTCGAGGCACCTAATTTTACCACAAAAAACTGGGAAAACTTATTGACTTGAGTATAAGCCTAGGGTGCAGCAGCTACCAGTAAACTATTTACAGCCCCACAACCCAAAAATAATGCAATTGTTTTGTCAAATTATATGCTGTAAATGCATATGATACAAACTCAGATGCAGAGGTTTATAATCTCTAAATTATCACCTGGCTCTTTCATAGCTGTCCACTGTTTATATGTTTTATATCCACTAACGACAGAAAAGCACATTATATATAGGATGCATGTTTTCATACGGGCTCCTTCTCTCCATTTAATTGGTGACCTAATGCTTTTGAGGGAGGGAGGGATTTTCTTTAGCTCTTAAATTCCGCAGTGGAATGCATGTGCGTTCCACAAACAGGAAATTCGGCATTTGGAACGCAAGTGTGCATTCCAAATGCCGAACTTCCTGTCAGTGGAACGCACATGCGTTCCACTGCGGAAGTTAAGAGCTGAGGGATCGGAGAGCAGGTAAGTCACTCGAGTATAAGCCGAGGGGGGCTTTTTCAGCATAAAAAATGTGTTGAAAAAAACGGCTTATATGCAAGTATATACGGTATATATGATAGCCTGAGATACATGAGGGTCAAATCATTGAAGCAATGACTCAGACTCATTCACATGTCCTGTGCATTATTAGATATATCTATTTGTGTGCACTATTGGCATACTGCTTATTTCAGACTTCAACAAGAAAAATTTGTTCAATAAAAATAGTTTGTTCAATGCTGTTTTACTTTGGTACTTCATATGAGCTATTAACATTAAATTGACAATGACAGATTTATCATATAGACTATTTCTGTCAAAGCTCTCATTTTATATGAGGCACCGCATGATCGTTCAATGAGGCACGCCTAGTTCAGCGTTCTAATCAGATTTACATTACTCTTACAAAATGAATTGGAGGAAATTAATCCTCACTGTAGTTTTAAAGATTTAAAGCTTTCCTGATTATTAAATAGCTAAAAAGTTTAATTCCGTTTAGCTAGATATAGCCATTTCCAAGCTTCAAATGTTTTGTTGTGTCTGGTTGCATTGTATTCAACAGCCCATTGTCAGTACTTTGTACTTCAGATTATCCTTTGTCACATGCATAAAAATGTGAAATCTCACATCATAAATCACTTAAGCAGTTGCATTTATATATCACAATTTAATTGTGTGACATTTAGGAAAAAAGCACCCAGAGAATTTGATTTGCAAAAGCGAAACATGAAAAGGTTTCAGGGAAGCTGCAAACTTGACCTTACTAACATTTGCATTTCCATGCAATCAACCGAGTAATATACCAGAACGGAACAACGGCAGAGTCCTTTCAACTATCCTGTTTTTGAAGTGACAATTCCATTTATGCTAGTTGTTATAGAAAGTCATTTTTCTATGAAGACAAAATAGTTCATGAATTTTATATGACTAAAAAACAATAGCTAATATGATACATGATGTTACTTAAATAAAAAAAGACCCATTATGCATCCAAACAAATTGTATTGATAATTAAATAGAGATTTTGCAATATAGAGTATATACTTTCCTAAGCAAAAGTGACCCATTCATTGCTCAATGTGAATTTATTACTGAAAAATAAATCTTTTTGCAGATGGACTACTTCAGCATAGGAGGTTGCAAGGGAGGACAGAACATCGGAGTAGAGCCATAGTGCAAGACCCACTGGGAAAGTTAGGAAAGAAGAGGACATGCAAGGGGAGAGCTTGGGAGAGAAGTTTATGCATGGGAGATCAGGGAGGGAAAGCAATTAGCTATCATGTTATAATAACAGGTGGGAAATAATTTATTCTTGACTTTCTATAGCCATAAATGGTGAAATACCCTTTCAATGCTGATGAGGGTATTAAATGTCATCTAGTTGCAGTGGATGTCACTTCCTAGGCATGAAAATGTTGCTACATGATGAAGAGTATGTAAATAATCTATTATTTTATATTTCATTTTATAATTGAAGCAGAAGTTGGTCTGAACCAAACCCTCCTCCCCCCCACTGGAAACATATGGTTTGTGAATGTTTGTGCAAGTCTGTTCAGTTGGTCAGTTATTAGCATATGAATGCTGTGTGCAGTTCCTGTGGAAAGGTAAACTCTGCCCAGGAGAAAGCTTGTTGTAGCAAAGAGCACAAAGGTCTTTTTAGTGCCCTGCTCCCAGCTTGATAAGTCATGAAGACAGAGCTTCTAGCTGGACATGCAGGAAAGTTGCCTGAAGGCCTTCCAAGGCGCTGGCTAGCAGGATAAATGTTATAATGGAGATTTTGAATGTAATGAATGAAAGGTGAGTGAGTCTGGAAATATGTGTTTTTGAATGGAAGATGGTTGACTAATGTTGTAATGGAGTTTTTTTTGTTAGTTTATTTGAATGGAATTGTCTGAGTTCAGATAAAATGGAGTTGAATCTGGATATATAAAATAAGAATTATATTTCTTAGGTTTAATGTTTAATATACTTATACACTAGTTAAACAATATTTTATGGCTTCTACTCATTGGTAATTTACATACACTTGAGGTATTTTGTTCTGTATGGAACCCAGTTACAGTGGACTTAATGACAATACTGTGAACAATAGAAGACATTAGAAACTCTTCCCTCTCTTCCTCTATCCTGTGGTCTCTGAAATGCCAGGTCAGTCTGTAACAAATTGACCTCTAGCCATGATCTCATTATCTCTAGATCCTTCAACCTGCTTGCCATCACTGAAACCTGGCTATCCCCTGAGGACACTACTTCTCCTGCTGCTCTCTCTTTCAGGGGCTTGTCCTTCTACCACACACCCAGACCTGGGGACCGGCAAGGTGGTGGGGTCGGCATACTTCTCTCCTCCTGCTGCTCTTTTCGGGTTCTTCCTGTTGAACCCTGACTCTCTTTTTCCTCCTTTGAGGTACACTCTATTCGCCTATTCCACCCAGTCCACCTCCGTGTGGCTGTTATCTACCGTCCTCCTGGTCCTGTCTCTCAATTCCTTGATAACTTTGCCATCTGGCTCCCTCACTTTCTCTCCTCTGACCTTCCCTCCCTCATCTTGGGTAACTTTAATATCCCTATAGACAATCCCTCAGATCCTGCTACCTCCAAATCTGTCTCCCTCTCTTCCTCCCTTGGTTTCTCTCAATGGACCTCCTCTCCCTCCCACCGCAGTGGCCACTCCCTTGATCTGTTTTTTTCACACCTCGGTACTGTCTCCAACCTCATTAATTCACTTTTTTTCCTCTCTCAGATCACCATCTCCTCTCTTTTAGCATCTCTCCACACCTCTCACCGTCCCCAACACCCATGGTTACTCTCACCAGGCGTAATCTTGACACAGTTGATCCTACCACATTCTCCTCCTCCCTCGGCTCAATCCTTTCCCCCATCACCACTCTTTCTTGTCCCGATGAGGCTGTCTCCTTTTACAATCACACTCTTACCACTGCACTTGACTCTGTCGCCCATGCTGTCACCCCCGCCTCAACCTTGGCACTCAAAACTTATCTGCTATCTTCAAAAATGCTCCTGCAGTGCAGAACAGCTCTAGAGAAAGTCACGCACTCATGCTGACTTTCTCCACTTCAAGTTCATGCTTGCGTCTTACAGTTCGGCCCTATCACTCTCTAAATAATCCTTCTTTAAGGCTTGCATTTCTTTCCAATCCTCCAACCCCCGTCAGCTTTTTGCCACCTTCAACTCCCTTCACTCCCCTCCCCCTCTCCCACGCTCTCTGCTGTCGAATTTGCTACCCATTTCACCTCCAAGATTGAGTCTATACGTCATGGCATATCCCAGCAGTCCCTTCTTACTCCCTTTCCCCCCCTCCCTGCCCACCCTGTCCCCCTTCCCACCCTCCTCAGCTCATTGTCCCAGAAATAATTTGATTTGCATTACCATGTTACGTGTGTGGGTGTGGGTGTGTGTGTGTATATATTTATATATTTTTGTTCTTCATATTTTATTCTTTATGTATCATGTTGTGTCATGGGTCACTGTTTTCTGTATATGCCATGTACGACGCTGCGGACCCTTTGTGGTGCCTTATAAATTAAAGATAATAATAATAACAATAATAATTTGTGGTCTGTTCCAACTGTACTTTTTCAATTACCCATGTGACAAAAATATTATATAAACATTTTTAGCTTTGTTTTATCATTATTTCTACCATATCATTTAATGGAAAATGCCACTGCTTCTAACTTTCAACTTTCAGCAATTGGAAGGTGGCATATAAATTAATTTGTCAAAAAGTGGTATCAGTAGTGAACATTGACAAACATATTACATCTTATCATAGAGAGGCAGAGGTCTGCCTCTCCAATGTGCATTTTGTTGTCTTGATGTCAAGCTGTTTTTTTTCCCTTGAGGAACTTGTCAAATCTAACTAATGTGCGAATTCCTTATGACATTTAAAAATAATCCAAAATAAATGATGCAGAGAAAGATAAGGTGTGTCAGTTTGTTTAGTGAACAGGCACTTAAATTTAAAAGGAGTGGAAAAATGATTTTAGAATTCTTCAGTCATATTAGACAATCAGCAATCAGTAAATATACATTGAAAAGCAACCATTATAAGGTATGTCCACCTTATGGGGTATTTACATCACCATTACTACCAGAAGTACTTCACTTTGTTAGAGAGTATCCACTGGCCAAATATGCACCATAAAACTTGTGTGTGTATATATATATATATATATATATATACACAAAAATGCAAATTTTACCCTCAGTGCTATGTAACTTAAGAATATGGGGACATCAGGACTGCCTTTATATGCCTTTCTTTGAAGTATAAATTCTCCCAGCCAACTGAGTGATATCAGTTTCACTAAAGATATCTAGTTAAAAAACTCTGTCATATTATATACCTTATGGATGCATTACCTAGTGTGTCTAGTTCTAAGTGTGTTTAGTTACAAGTGTAATAGAATTATATAGCTTAATTTGGAGTTATTCCTGAGTTACTTGTATTATATCTATGTCAGGCACAGAGAGTATAAAAAGTGACTAATCTCTTCACCCATTTCTCTCATCTACAGGTAATTTTCATCCCATGCCTGTGCAACAGTGTTAAATATATTGGAATGTGCATTTTTTTCAGTACATGGTAATTATCATCCTATGCCTGTATACCAGTGTTAAAACTATCTGAAAGTGCTTTTTTAATACATGGTAATTATCATCCTTTGCCTGTGCACCAGTGTTAAAACTATCTCAATGTGCTGCTTTTTTTAAATACATGGTATGCTGTTATTTTCACTGCTTGTTTGTTTAAGAATTTTATTGCTAGCCTGTGCTGTGAATTATACCACGTTCACACTGACCTAAAAAAACGGTATATTGCAGGGATGAGCCCCGGTGACCTGGGTCGTAGTACAGTTTGAATGGAAGTCCTGCATCTGCCCGGGTCTAATGACCCGGGAATTAGAGCCGGGACTTTTGCAGGATTATTCCCCGCTCCGTCCCAGGAAGCCGCCAGTGTGAACGGTGCGACACAGGTTTTCAACCCGGGTCTCACAAAAATGAGCTAATTGGGGGGATCAGCCTATCAATGCTCCTCTTGTGATCACTCACACTTATTTCCAGGGCAGACCCGGGTTCAGTATGAACGGGGTCGAACCAGGAATTTCCCGGGTCCAAGGTGCAGTGTGAACTGGGTCTGATGAGCTGGGATGCTCTGTGACATGGCAATATCCTGGGTTCAAAACCGGGGATATTGCTGGGGCTGCAGTGTGAGCGTAGTATTAGTGGGGGCTGATTTATGTTACTGATCAGATAACCATATATTATCTGTGTCCTATGGTTGCATTACCTAGTGTGTCTAGTTCTAAGTGTGTTTAGTTACAAGTGTACTAGAATTATATAACTTAATTCAGAGTTATTCTGGAGTTAAAACAGAGATAAAAAGGAGAAGAACATGCTTTATAGTTTGCCCGGTAATTTATGACTGTCTTTGTATTGTGCTAATAGTTGGGGTTTATTCACTTACTGAACAGACAGAGGCTGTGCCAGCCAGTGTGCATTTATTACAAGTGCATCGACTGTTTTGTATAGCAAAGCAAAAACTACACTAGACTTGAACGATTGGAGAACAGGAGAGAAACATTCTACCAGAAAACACAGCTACATGAGGATAACATTCAGAATTCACCTGCAAATCCTTATTTTACTCTTGATGTTTCCATCCCTACGTGGCTGCAAGCTTCACATCTCAACAACTTTGTTTTGAACTCTGAACTTATTTTGTTCTCACCTCTATAAAATTTATTTTATGTTAGTTTATTTTACTGCAACATTCCATCTATTTAATCAGCCTGCTATTCTAATTGCCCGGTCATTCCCTCCCCAACTGTTGTTTCAGTCTTCTATCTGATTCATTGTATTTTCAAGCCTATTCAAAGTGTTGCCTGCCATCATAAGTATGAGAAGTATAAGAAGCACTTGAGATTCTGAACTGGATGTAGACTGAACCTTGACCCTCTCTCTTATTTCATGACTCTGCAAGGTCTCAATTACTACATTTCCTGTACCTTTTTACTCTCCATTCAACACTTCCTCCCACTCCCCCACATGGCTACCCATATCATTACTGCATACTACAGACTCAAGCCTATCCCCTTTGTCTGCTGTCACTTCTCACTCCACCACATATCACCTTGTCCCCCTGAACATCCAACCCTGCCAATCTTATTCCCATCCTTCCTATTACTCACCTTCCCCTGTCCTGCGCACTTAAATGTAAGATCTGTCTGCGCAGACTCACTCCCATTCATGACCTCTTCCTCTCCCATTCCTTTGGTATCCTGACCCTTACAGAAACATGGATCTCCCCCTCTGATATTGCTTCCCTTGCTGCACTCTCCCACTAAGGTCTCGACCTTTTCTCACTCTCTCTGTCCTGGGAACCACCAAAATGGTGGTGTAGGTGTCCTACTGTCTCCTGGCCTTCAGTGTTATTCCCCCTGAACCCTCCCTCTCTTTCCTCTTCCTTTGAAATTTACTCCATCCATCCATCTCTTCTCCCCTCTCCACCTTCGTGTTGCTGTCCTCTATCATCCTCCTGGCCCATCCTCTCAATTTCTTGATAACTTTGCTACCATACTTTCCCATTTCCTCTCTTCTGATCTTTCCACTATTACCATTGGGGTTTTAACATCCCTACCAAACTCTCCTATTACTATTGCTGCCTCTAAACTGCTAACTCTCACTTCTTCCTATGGCCTTTCCCAATGGACAACTTCTGCCACCCACTGTGATGGTCACTCCCTGGACCTAGTGTACTCCAATCTCTCTGACAACTCCAACTTCTCCAATTCTGACTTCCCCTTTGTGACCACAATCTCCTTTCCTTTACTCTCTGTTTACCGCTTGCCCCCCTCTCACACCCATAGTAGCTTGCCCAGTGCTTCCAATCAATAGCACTGACCCCATCACCTTTGCATCCTCCCTCGAACCCTTACTTGCTCCCATTTCTTCACTATCGTGTTCCAACATTGCTGTCTCTCTTTGCAACACCACACTCTCTGTTGCGCTTAATGCTGCAGCCCCAGCCTCTGCCTTTTGTCCCTGCCAATCAAAACACCAAACAGGACACTCCCCTCTTACTCATCTTCTTCAAAATTGCTTTGGCTCCTCTGAACACCAATGGAGGAAATCCCACTACATTGCTGATTTCATCTACTTTAAAGTCATCCTTTCTTCCTACTATTCTGCCCTCTCTCTTGCCAAACAAATCTATTTCACATCCCTCATCTCCTCCCTCTCAAATAAACCCTGCCACCCCTTTGCTACCATTAATTCTCTACTGTGTCCTCCCCCACCTCCTCTCCCCTCATCCATTACCTCTCTTGACTTTGCCACTTACCTCAAAACAAAATTGACTCTATCCACAAGGATATCTGTTCTCTCTATCACTCACTTTGCCACCCTTTGCACCTACCCTCCTGTAACTGTACCTGAGATCCTCTCTCTTCTCTCCTCCTCTTTTTATACAACCTGTCCTCTTTATCTGATCCCCTTCAAGTTGCTCCGATCCCTCTCTTTCAATGCCTGTTGTCACCTTGCTCACCTCTTAAACTCTCTCTCTCCACTGGCATCTTCCCCTCAGCCATCAAGCATGCTCATATCTCCCCTATTCTTAAGAAACCTTCCCTCGAACCACTTATCGCCCAATGTCGCTGTTTCCCTTTGCTTATAAAATTCTCAAACAACTTGTCATCTGACTCACTTTCTCTCTTCCCATTCTCTTTTGGATCCTCCCCAGTCTGGCTTCCACCCCCTTCATTCAACTGAAACTGCCCTCACTAAAGTAACAAATGATTTACTCTCAGCTAAATCCAAAGGTCACTTCTCCCTTCTCGTATTTCTAGACCTCTCTGCTGCTTTTGATTCCATCGATCATTCTCTTCTCCTTACCACCCTTCACTCCCTAGGTCTTCGACAAACAGCTCTCTCCTGCATTGCCTCCTACCTCTCTGGCCGCTCTTTTACTCTTTCTATTGGAGTCCCACAAGGCTCTGTGCTTGGCCCTCTACTCTTCTCTCTACACCACCTCTCTCGGTAAACTCATTCAATTTGGCCTCCAATAACACCTCTATGCTAATGACACACAAATCTATCTTTCCTCCCCTGACCTCTCTCCCACCTTCCTAACCCAGGTATCTAGCTGTCTCTCTTCTGTAACTATCTGGATGTCACAGCCCTTCCTGAAACACAACATCTCCAAATCCGAGCTCATCATCTTTCCTCCTGCCAATGTTGCTAACCCTCCCAATATTTCACTCTTGGTGGATAACATCACTTTTTCTCCTGCCACCCAAGACTGCTGCCTTGGAGTCCTGCTTGACTCAACCCTCAGCTTTAGCCCTCATATCAAGTCTCTCACCAAATCCTGCCACTTCCTTCTCTGTAGCTTCACGAAAATCCACCTCTTCCTCTTTTAGGAAGCAAAATCCTGGTTCCGTTCACTCATCATTTCTCGTTTTGACTATTGCAACCTTCTCACTGTCCTTCCTGACTCTCACATTTTGGACCTTCAATCCATACAGAATGCTGCGGCTAGGCTCATCTTCATTTCCCACCTCACGTCGTCGTCCTGTCATGTCTTTTGCTGTACTCTGTGAGTCCCTATAGCATTATTCACACTCATCTGTGCTACTCATATGTATTATCTCATCTATTGGTTACTTGCTTCTGTATCTGGCGCTATGGAATCTGTGGCACCTTATAAATAAATAAATAAATAATAATAAGTCCAATAATCAGCATTTGTATGAGAACACATTGAGCTTAACTTAGAGTTGGGAGAAAAGCAAAAAAGGAGCAAATTTGCACTTTGGAAAATCGTTATGGCCCTGATTGGAGGCAGAAAAGCTAAATGTGCATATTTTATATGTTTAAAAAGAGTATGCAATTTATGCGTGTTTCCACCCATATTCAAATCCAAGTGTTTCTTAAGACACGTTATAAAGGTAATGCAACTATAAATTTGAAAAGTATGTTTTTGGAATAATTGTACTATATTTGCAATGAATTCACTTCAGGGGGTAAATGTATGAATGTCCAATTTCTGCAAGTCGCCGGAAATCTGCGACTTTGCAGTGAAAATTTAAAGGGGCGATGGCTTGTAAAGGCAAACTTGCCTTTGCAAGCCATCGTCCCTTTAAATTTTCAGAGTTAAGGTGAATTGGAAACAATATGTGCATGAAATTGACTAGAAGGAAAAGCTGAGCATCAACTTCTCTCATAACAAACAGTTTACTTTAATAGTTTTTATTAATGTCAGTAATCATACTTTCAAATATTATAGACATAATTTCTTGGTAAATGCATAGTCTATATATTTGGATTTAGATATGGAAATTCAGTCATGTATTATAATAATAATAATAATAATAATAATAATAATAATAATAATAATAATAATAATAATTAGACTTCAAATTGATTGTTGTTTTTTTTGTTTTTTTTGGGCACTTAGGTTTTTTTTAGCTTTCGTCTGTGGATATTTCCTATGTCTTTGCAATCAAGTTATTTTGAACAGCTGCTTTTCTGTGTTGTAGCTGCACACAATTTTCAACATGCAATTTAGCCATATTCCACAAAATGTAGCAGGAATAAAACTCATGAACCCACTGATGAAAAGTGGATTGTCTAACCACTAAGCCAACATGCAAGTGAAAACAGTATGTCCATGAAATAGACTAGAAGGAAAGGCTGAGCATCAATGTCTCTCATAACAAACAATTTTACTTTAATTATTTTAATTAATGTAACAATCAATCAATTATATTATTATCAATTCTACAAATAAATATTGGAGCTCTAAATCCTTGGTACATGCACAGTTTAAATATTTGGATATGGAAATTCCCAACACAACACATGCATTACTTCCAACATGAAGGTTTAAGGATAAACAATGTCACGGGCACTAGGAGTCTTGCCCAGGATTTCACCAGTTGACTATGCTTACCAGAGGGGCAGAGTTTGCACAGCGGTCCTCTGGCAGCAAGGTGAATAGTGGAACGTATATAACAGCAGATGGAGAGAGGATGCCAATGGAAATGATGATAGTCAGTGACTTGCAGCTATACTGGTAAATGAGTCAGCGACTTGCAGCTATATTGGTAGATGAGTCAGCGACTTGCATCTATAGTGGAAAGGCAGGTTTGAACCACGGAGACCAGGTTGGACGTGAGCAGGTGAAGGAAGGTAACAAGAGAGTCAGTGGTCTGCGTACAGCAAGTTGTACCACTGCTATGGTGAGAAGACTTGTCCAGGTGCAGGTAGGTAGCGGGGAAGTCAGTGGTCTGCGTAC
Source organism: Mixophyes fleayi (assembly GCF_038048845.1). Lineage (NCBI taxonomy): Eukaryota > Metazoa > Chordata > Amphibia > Anura > Limnodynastidae > Mixophyes > Mixophyes fleayi. Next base: position 168,864,040 of record NC_134404.1, on the reverse strand, counting down.
AGCAAATTGTACCACTGCTATGGTGAGAAGACTTGTCCAGGTGCAGGTAGGTAGCGGGGAAGTCAGTGGTCTGCATACAGCAATTTGTACCACTGCTAGTAAGTGAGGAGTAGTTCAGGTGCGGATGAGTGGAGGCATACAAAGAGTCAATAACGGTATGAAGATACTGAGAGCACAGAGGAACTTGTTCCAAACAGATATGCAGCGATTACAGCTAATAGTCTATAACGGTATGTATACCGCTGCTGAGTAGAGAGGCTTGCACAGAGCGGATATGCGGGATAATAACTGATAGTCAATCACGAGTATGCATATCACTGCTGAGTAGAGAAGCTTGTTCCAAACAGATATGCAGCGTAACAACAAATAGTCTATAGCGGGTATGGATACCGCTGCTGAATAGAGAGGCTTGTCCTAAGCGGAAATGCAAGGTAACAGTTGATAGTCAATAACAAGTAAGCATACCGCTGTTGAGTAGAGAAGCTTGTCCATGAGAATATGCAGGCACAGCAGGGACGCTGAACGGCTGTAGCGGGTATGGGAACCGCAGGTGAGCAGGGCAGGTAATCAGAAGCCAGCTGAGAACACAAGCAGGATACAGGAGTCTGTAGCGGGTATGAGAACCACTGATGAGCAGAGCAGGTAATCCAGAAGCCAGCTGAGGACATGAGTAGGATACAAGAATCAGTAGCGGGTATGGAAATCACTGATGAGTAGCACAGGTAATCAGCAGGAAGCTGAAGATACTGGTAGGACACAGGAGATACCTTCAGAGACTCACAGGGAATGAGACTCAAGATCAGGCAACGAGGTAATGAGCACAGGTGCCTTAAATAGGGAGAGGTGCCTGATCCACCAATGAGATTAAAAGCAAAGGTCATAAGTTCTTGGATGCTGCGCATGCGCAGTGCATCAAGATGGCGGGCGGCCGCGGCTCAGGACAGGCGCCGACAGGAAGGCTAGGGAACCACGCACCAGCGCAGAGGCACTCACGGTCCGGTGAGTGACAAACAATAAAGAATTACACACACATTCTCTTGTTCTCCATCAAGAAAAATGTGTCATAAGAAATTTAAAAATGTAAATAAACGTGGATGCGGATGTAATGGCTAATAATTCGCAATCATAAATATGTACGATATTCTAAAACCATATACTAGCGTACTCTTCTGTAAGTGACACATTGGAGTAAATGCACAGTAGCATGGGGATATACAAAGTCAACACAAATACAGGAATGATTCTAGATTCGAACTCATGACCCTGCTTTTGGTAGTTCATTTTTCTAACCAGTAAGGCATACCCCAGATTGAAACAAACATACAACACAGCACAGGCACTAGTGGCATCCTAAAGTGTTAATGACCATAATTAAATGAACAATTGCACACACCTTCTTAGTAACAGATATAAAGGATCATGTTTTGTTTTATAGAAATTAAAATAAGAAAGTCTATGCTAATGCATATCAGAATAATTCGCAATCAGAATTACCGTATTTTTCGCTCCATAAGACACACTTTTTCCCCCCAAAAAAGTGGGGGAAAAAGTGTGTGCGTCTTATGGAGCGAATACTACATTGCACACCACCTGAGAATTCTCCATTTACCTGATCAGTGTGCGGCTGCGTGTCTTAGCCGTCTAAACCGGAAGTTCGGCTATTCGGCATGCCTGCATTCCAAAATAGAGGAAGTGAGGAGTCCATCGTTTACACATATCCCTGATGAAGCCCGCAAACGCTTTGGAAAATCTGACCATATCCACGATCCATCTTTTGTTCGGACCAGCTTGCCCGCACATCGTAGCTGATTAATTTGTATCCCACATCCCCTGAAAAAATCTGGCCCGCAGATGAAACGAGTTGGAACAAGCCCACTTCCGTGACGTCATACAGGATATCCGGTCTATGCGTTCCACTGTGGAAAGCACGCCAGGCTCTCTATCTCCATGCTTATCACCGTTTGGAACTCAAGTTTACATAAAGCCTCACGAGCTCCACCGCTAGCCATCTGTCTCCACACCATCTACAGCTGCGATCCTTTCCAGATCACACCATTAGCCACCATGTATCTTAGGTTTCCATCTGGATCCTGGCAGGCACTGTCGTGAGGTATTGTTTTATTTTCCCTAATCACTCACTTATAACCAGGACTGAGACTTTTGGTGAGTATTTGAACTGCAGTTTTTTATGGATTCTTATCTACCTTATACATGTTTACCTGGGCAGCCTCCCTTCTTGTATATATATTAGCTCTTGGATGATGTTTTTATTTTTTATTCAATTTTATTTATGATATCAGCCATTTGTGGTTGTTGCATCAATATTGTCTTTTTTATCTCCTTGTTTATTCATTTTGTTCCAATTAAATCAATTGTTTATTTTTATATAACGTCTCTCAATATTAATGCCACACAATATTCTTATATTCAGCATTATGGCAATCATTTCAATGATTAGTTAGCTCTAGGCAATTGAGCTCAATACAGCTGTTATATATTGTATATTTATACATGCAACTCCGATTCCGTGCCACTGCAGCGCTGTAGTGTATTGTCAACTTCCCTAACTACAAGTAAGGAGAAAAGTATCAGCTGGGATACCAGCGTGATTCCGCGCAGGCGCACCTCAAAGGAACGGGGAAATCACAACTTCCACTGACCACCCGGACACTGAAGTGGATTTTGTGCTAAAGAAAACTATCGGAAGATGATCGTCCCTCCCTAACTGTAAGCCTAAAGACTGTCTCCCCTTCTGAGGTGTTTTTTCCGGCAGTTCCCGCTGTTGTGGTATATTACCGATATCCATCTATAAGTGTGTATGAGATTTGGTTCAGAATATTTTTTTCCTGTTTTCCTCCTCTAAAAACTAGGTGCGTCTTATGGTCAGGTGCGTCTTATGGAGCGAAAAATACGGTAAATGCAAACATTTTAAAATCAGTATAAAAGGAAACAACAGATTTTCATAACCAATGTTGCATAGATCCAGCATCAGATCTCGTCATTTGATACCTCAGTGGGCCTGCACACCTGCATATACTTGTCTCCTTACAATCCACTATTAAAGACTGCTTCATGCACACTTGAAGTTGGTTAGGACTCTATAGTGTATTTTTCTGCTGTGGATTTGTATATAGGTCTTTAATTTGTATTGAGAGTTATATTTTAGTTTACTCTTTTATAGATACTTCAAATGTTTGCAAGGTATTTTATGTTACACAATAACAGTGCATCTCTATTTTCATAAGTAATGTGTATTTTAATGTGTGTGTTGTTAGTCTTATCAATTGTAACCAATTTTTTTTTGGAGGGGGGTGGTGTAGTGAAGCTTTTCAATCTAATATCTATTGATATAATTCTTATGTGGTTTTTGAAATTTTCCATGTTGCATGTTTATCCAACAGATCCCCAGCCCTCCAGAAACTGTGGAGGCAGGGCACTTCAGGTTCAACTTTGATGTGCAAGGTAGAAATGTTTTCAAATATGGTTTATAGCACACCTTTTGAATTATCTGACATCCTAAAAAAGCAATTGTATTGTGATGAAATTAAAGGCCTGTTTCATTTTTATAAACATATACAAATGAAGACACCAGATAGTTTAAAAGTGTACCTTTGAATTCTGCAAAAAATCATGCTGTAAGACCTGCCTCTGCCCCTGCTGAGATTATCATATGTGTCTTTTATAGCCATAGCACTTAGAAAAATAAGGATGAAGCTTGATTGGTAAAGTTTTGTTTAAAATATACCAAACTAAATGCTTTCCTTTATGTACTACCAGGCCTTAGCTGGGACATGTCTGCCTCACCTGAAAAATATTCATTAATCAAGGAGGATTGACAAGTTTCATTTCCTGCAGAAGGATCAAGACATGGAGGAGTTGCCTTTTGCAGCTTGTAAGTATCTTATTCCTTTTAGGTTAATGGGGGACCTGTGTTACAGTTAAGGCAATGAATTGTAGATTTTACTGCTTGAAAGTACAGGTGTGTACAAAGTACACAGTCAAATAAATTTTTTATATCAAAATGGCCTGAGGTTGATTGCTTTTTCTCTTATATTTTAAACATGAAAAGAAGACTGGCATTATGGGTTCCAGCATGACCTGCCTTGCAACACTTCTAACCAATGGGATGAAACCAACATGCATGTGTTTATAATTTTTAGTTTACAAAGGAGTTGGTATTTTCAGTTTGTTTTCATGTTTCATTTGATTACTGTAATTGTGTCTATAAATAAATATTAATATTTTATTTTTGCAATACTCATTCTCCTGTAACTCTCTGCTGCTTTGGACACTGTTTAACACCATCTTCTAAGCCGGATTTCAGCTCGCAGCTGTGAAATCCAGCATTAAAGGTACCGTAATAATGGTAATTACGCGCACTATTACCGTGATGACGGTAATTGTGCGCTTGCCACGTTATTTTTCCATGTAACGCCAACAATTAAATATGCCCCATAGAGCTGATATTTGGAAAATACATTATTTCCAAAATGAGAGCCAGCACATTCGCAAGGCGTGAGCTGCGGGTTTCGACAGAGGCCATGGAGAGTATGCCCGCAGGTCATTATATCTCAAATGAGAAGAAACTGCGGGCATTCCAGAAAGTGCGCTGATTCATCTGGCAGCGATTCAACCAGCGCCGATCTGTGGTGCAACTACAGAGGCGCTGGAACGACCTGCGGTGGCATCAGCCATTTGGCCATGTGTCAAGTTAATTTGTTAAGGGCATGTTTGGGATTCAAACTCATGACCCCAGTGGTGGGAGGCCAAAGTGCTAACCAGTAAGACAACATGCTGATAATAAATTTCCAAACAATTTAAAGATAACACTAGGAGGTGGTCAATGCACAAATTAGTGCCACGCTCATTTTTCAATATTACAGGGCCTTACCCAAATGTCTCCATAATCTGACATTAGTTATATTATATAAATACTGATCATGAAATTCAAAATATTAATGCAGTACTTATTTTAAAAAATAAATGATTTTCAATTTTGAAGATAACATTTTTGTAACAGCCAATATGAAAGTGGTGTGTGTCTCTAAATAGTCATTTTTTACATTAAAGACACTCAATTATCTCTGTGGATAATTGCATATTTCTCAATGTCAGCTCACATTATTATATGACTATATGTAGGTAACTGTGAAACGGGAGAACATTTAAAAAGAAACTAATGTGTTTTATTTATTCCTACAGGTTGTCAGAGACGTCTACAACAAGAGGCCAGGGAGGAAGAGCAGGAGGTGGTCATGGTTGAGGCGGAGGAGTTGGAGAAGCAGGAGGCGGCCATGGTTGAAGCGGAGGAGGTGGAGGAACAGGAGGCGGCAATATTTGAGGTGGAGAAGGTGGAGGAGCAGGAAATGGCCATGGTTGAGGCGGATGAGGTGGAGGAGCAGGAGGCAGCCATGTTTGAGGCGGAGGAGCTGGCGGCTGCGCCAGAGAGGGAGGAGGAGGGGGAGGTCCCATGTTGCGGCTTTGGTGGAATATAAAAAAAATTCACAAACAAAGATATATTTTTGTTGGTGTGGGTAGGCCCATTGTATTAATCATAAAGCACTGTTTTCCTACCTGCCAGTTGGCCAATAGCTAGTTATCCATGTATATATATATATATATATATATATATATATACACACATTATAGGCACCAAAATTTGCCTACTGATGTGTTTACCATCCCATTAACCTTTGCAGCCAGTTGTAACTTACATCACACTTCACACCTCTGCTGACTCCATCAAACTATACCTCAACATCTAATTTATGTATGAGAAATAACGTAAGCATGCTAATTGTGTTATTTTTCGTTGTTTATAACAGCTCGAGAGGATACCAGAAATGGTGATGGAAACCCACCATCGGTGGGTTCCCTAATGCAGAAAATTTGAAAATACAGGAAAAAAAAATTAAAAATACCAAAAACTACAAAAAAAAACCCAATTTCAGTTTTTGATAAATTTTATGGTTCAGTTTAATTTTTTAGTTTTTTAATATTCTGTTTTGGTTGTTGCCTAATGTTGTCGTTATTTCCATTTGTATATATAAAAAAAAATTGTCTATGTCTTTTATGATGAATGATAAAATATATATTCATGTTACTTTTGCAAATAATGATTGCAAATTATCACATGCATTAAACTTAATTTTTCTTGGGTCACAACATGGTTTGGCCAAAGTTCAAAGTTCCTGTTTGGTTAACTTTTTTTCACTTATTCAGTTTTTTTATTACTATTCTGTACAGCACTGCGGAATTAGTGGTGCTATATCAATAAATGGTGATGATGATAATGATAAATTAAGTCTTTTCATCTGAGTGACCAACACATCTTTTAACCTAAATGAACAGGAAGTGGTTGTTAGCATTTCATCCTGTCTCTTATAGAGATAGAGAACAGAAAGTAATTTAGGAAATCAGTGTTAGGGGGACCACGAGGGATGAGTGGGATCCTGCTGTCTTAGTTGGGATTGGCTGGACTCCACCCAGAGGTGCGGAGTCTAACAGAGCGGAAGGTATTCACCAGGGATCCCCGCAATGAGATTTGGGCTTAGCGGCTTCCACCCTGTAGGTCACGGGCCCTCTAGGGAAATTCCCAGTGAGACAAGACAGAGAAGTAACTCGAGAGGTGAGGGGAGTACCCAATAGTTACTGGAGGTAGAATGAGATGAGACTGAGGGATGAAACCCTATGAAGGGTAGAGAACAGGAGTCAATAGCAGTACACTGGAGAGGAGGAGGCGATGATCCAGGATAGTGCTATCCACAAGTGGAGCAGATGAGCAGAGGTCAGCGATGCACAGGATATACAGCAGATGATGAACCACAGCTATTACCACTTAGGAGTGGAACGGATCAACGGAGGTCAGCGGTGCATACAGGATAGGTAGTGGGCATTGATCACAGCGATTACCACTAACGAGTGGAAGAGGTAAGCAGGGATCAGCGGTCCACAGGATATACAGCAGACGATTAACCACAGCTATTACCACTTAGGAGTGGAGCAGATCAGCAGAGGTCAGCTGAGCATACAGGATAGGTAGCGGGCATTGATCACAACGAGGAGAAGGGAGCTGCTTCCAGGCCAGGTGAAGACTCGAAGAACCAGCACTGAAAGGTGAGGGGAGGAGCCTTATAAAGGAGTGCCAACCAATGGAAAGATAGGGCAGGTACAACAGGTGAAGCAGTTTGCACAGTCGCAGACTGCTGCTGACAGGATGACAGGTATGCACGATAGGGAGAATAAGGATGAGGACAGGCGCGACGATCCTCGAGTGGTGGTCCCAGGAGGCCGGTGTGTGACAATCAGATTGATGTGCATTTTCTTAAATTTAAATTGCGTTAAATCCAATTTTAGAGAATATATTACAACCCGATGCTAAAACATTGAGTGCAATATCTCAGACTTTGTGATGCCAGAAAGAAAAGGTGGTTGGGTTACACTCTACCAACATGTTTGTCAGAAATAGTATATAAGAGCTGTATTTTGTATTTCAACTATATTATTTCAGCTGAACTTCTGGAGATCACTAATGTGTAAAAGTCTTTGTCAGTACCCTTGAGCAATAAACGTCACTGCTTGAAGATTCTGCCTGACACCTATAACCTGCTGTATCCTGAGACCAACAGATAAGAGCTTTCACTCTATTTCATTCCCTGGCTGTCCTGTGTTGAGCCCAACATCTCTGTGTCAATGCTCTGCCTACTACCCAGCATTCCTGATCCACAGTAATTGGTCAGGCCACAGCAAAGAGGCACTGTAGCAGCTATACCAGCTACCCAGAAGTAAGTGGTTCTAGGTGCTGTCAGGGAGCCTAGTGTTGGCAGCAAAATCCTCCTACAATTGTGGCATTCTCAGTTGGCGAGTGTCTGGCATCAGAACCCAGAACGCAGCACCTGGACCCACTGGTAGCCCTCTCCCACAAAGTTAACCAGAGATGCAAATTCACTAGCCCGATGAGTGCAAGTTTTCCCTGGGAGACAAAACAACTGAGGTGGAGCCCAGGTTAGGGTTCCTCCACTTTAACAAATTTAATAACATTTGCAGGTATTTGAAATGTTCTACAGATTCCATGAATTGGCCAAAAAGGAGGGGTCAAGTATTTGGTCCCAACACTAGAACGCCATGCAATGGAGGCCTATTGTAGACTGTGTAGACTATGATGTGGTAAAAAGGACCCACATTAAATGCTATGTTATCCTACGGGCAGAGGTTTTATGACTTGGCTAAAAACCCTGACATCAGCCATGAGGAATTTGCAAACCAGTTGCGGCAGCTGGCAATGAAACGGATTAATGGATCTGGCACCAAATCTTGGGAAGAATTAGTGCACTTAATTTCAAGAGATTAGTTTCGCCACCAGTGTGCTCTGGAGGTGAAGAAATGGGTGTTGGACCGTAGTCCAGCAACCATCGAAGCAGTTGATCAGTTAGCGGATGAGCATGTGGTGTATTGGCTACACTGACAGAAGCTCCAATCTAGCAGTGAGATAGGACTATACAAGCAGGGGAACACCCCTTTTATCTTTATCACAGCACCCCTAAAGCAAGTACCCATAAAGCAGAGTGCATCTAGCCAGCCCCCACTCCGCCCTGTCCTGCTGGAAGTTATTAGAGACCACCGGAGCCCCGGCTGGAGAAAATTGTTATAGCAGCGAGAAAATCATCCACCTGAAGATGGACTATCCCACAAGCCAAGAACCCCAGACTCGTGCCCCTATTTCGAATCCTGGGGCCCTGCTGACTTATTTAACTGCCGCAGGTGAGCCCAAAGACCAGATGAGCGTTGCAGTTAGGAAAATTACTCAGCAGAGAAAGTCAGTTGTATAGCCAAAAGGCCTCCGAAAAACATGAGGAACAACTTGCAGCCGGTCCCTGGGAGACGGACATAGATGCTCAAGGGCCTTAATCACTATAGTGAGTATCCATCTTATTGATCCTGCCGCAGTATTGAAGGATCACACTGCCAAAGTTACTGTGGCAGATGGATTGGAAAGGGAAGGGCCTTTAGCAAGTGTCTATCTGGATTGGGGAGGTTGCCAGGAGTTGCAAGATGTTGCCGTTATAGATGGTCTCCCCACCGATGTGATCTTGGGCAATGGTGCTGGGGGTGGAATTGTGACTGCATTTCTCAACTCCATTACCAGGAGCCAAGCTACCAGATTGCAGTCTTCAGGATCTACGCCTGCACAATCCAGCCCAGAAGAAAAGATCACAGCTGCTAGACAAATGCCATGACCAGCAACCACACCATTAGCCAGTCCCAAGGAAAAGACTCAAGCTGCTAGATCTTCAGGGACCAGCCAGCTCTTTGCCTCTGGAAAGACTACGTCCCCAAGCAGCACAGAAGATATTGTCTCCAGCCAATCTGATCTTGTGGGGGTGACTAGTGATGCTCCTGCCCATAGTAGTATGCCAGCTCTGGTGGTAAGTATAGCTGATCACAGTGACCTCCCTTCCATTGACCCCACTTTGACTGAACTTAGTAAACCCTACACAGACCCCCCTGCAGAGTGATCTGACTTAGACGATTGTGAGGGCGGCAGGACAAAGTTCAGGGCAGCTCATCCCTCTGATCTCACGCTGGAAAGCATAAGGCGCAAAGTTGGCTGAGGCCTTTCATGGATGGAGTTGGGGAGTGTGACCTGGCAAAAATGTTTGCTGTATCAGGTAGCCGAAAGGTATATAGGTAGAGGCTAGTGCTGGAACAAGTACAACTGGTGGTCTAGGGAGATTTTACATGCAACTGATGTCCTTATGGCTGGACACCAGGGGAGAGACCGAAAACTGAAGCACCTGGTGTAGAACTTTTTCTGGCCTGGATTGTCGGATTACGTCCGAGCCTACTGTAAATCCTGTGATGTGTGTCAGCGGCTAGGGAGCTCCTGTCACACTTATGGTATCACAAACGGAACCCAATAGCCAGGTATTTCTGAAATAAACAGGATTTATTTTGGTATATCAATAATCTCCAGTGTCCAACAAATAAAGTCCAAAGTCACAAGAGGATAAAGGTCTGGTGGAAGTATTAAGTAAATATCAAATCACAAGGAAGCAAGGTTCTGTGGAAGCATCTGGGTCAGATACAAACACAATACTCGTGCAAAGGCTTCATAAAAGGAAGTGCCTTTTCTAGGCCCAAACAGGAAATGGGATCCAAGATGGAATCTTCATGAGACAGTCCCGGCCATCTTGGAAAAGGGCGAATCCTCCGGACGACTTAGGACCAGGCTTCCCAGGATGCTGTTGATGAAATGTTTTTACCAAAAGAGGGGCATGAACATCCTTAGCAGATTGCCAAGAGTCATCTTGTGGCCCATACCCCTGCCAACGTAGCAGATACTGATTTCGATATATACGAGAGTCCAGGATCTTTTCGACTATAAATTCCTCATGCTCATCAACTTGAATTGGCTCAGGAGGAGGTAAAGTGCGACCAGGAAATGGATTCTTAACTGAAGGTTTTAGTAATGACACATGAAACACAGGATGTACCTTCATGGAATCAGGAAGATCCAATCGAAAAGCTACTGAACTAATCTGTGCAATGATCTTATATGGACCAATAAACTTGCTTCCCAACTTAGAAGATGGTACCTTAATCCTTAAATGTCTAGTTGACAACCATACTTGATAACCAATCCTAAAAGTTGGAGCAGCCCTTCGTGATCTGTCAGCATCACGTTTATATCTTTCTTGAGCAGTTTTCAATGTCTCTTTTAATAATTCAAGATTACTTTGCATAAGAGTCAGTCGATCTTCCACAGCAGGAATTGGAGAGTCACAAGGTAGATTGGGACATATATTCGGATGATATCCTAGATTAGCATAGAAAGGGCTAAATTTTGTAGATGAATGTTGAGAATTATTGTATGCAAACTCAGCCATGGGGAGAATATCAACCCAATCATCTTGTAGCTGACAAATATAACATCTAAGGTATTGCTCAAGTGTCTGGTTTGTTTGTTCCGTTTGTCCATTTGACTGCGGATGAAATGCGTTGGACAAGTTCACCAAAATGCCAAGGGATTTGCAAAACTGTTTCCAAAATCGTGATGTGAATTGAACGCCTCGGTCAGACACCACATCATTAGGAACACCATGCAAACGAAAAACTTCTTTTATAAGAAAGTCAGCTGTTTCTTTTGCTGTAAAAAAAACCCTGGCAGGGTATAAAGTGAGCCATCTTTGTCAGTCTGTCGATTACCACAAAGATAGTGGTCATATTCTTAGATCTTGGAAGGTCTACAATAAAGTCCATGGAAATGGAATCCCATGGACATGCAGGTATTGGCAAAGGTTGTAATAGTCCAAAGGGAGAAGCACGAGGAGTCTTAAATCTGGCACACGTTGTACAAGAGGATACATATTTTGCTACATCTTCCTTATAGTTGGGCCACCAGAATGAACGGCTTAATAGTTCTTGAGTTTTCTGTAGTCCTTTATGGCCTGCTAATTTAGAGTCATGGAATAGTTGCATGACCTTTAACCGTGCTCTTTCTGGAACGTATAGTTGATGTGCCATATGCCAGACTCTGTTGTCATAAGTTAATTTAACATTTTTTGGAGGATTCATGAGGGTAGAATCCATATCGTATCCATTCTTGATCTCTGTTAATAACTCAGTTGTACAAATAACCCCCAAAAAGTTTGAATCAGGAATTATTTGTTGGAACAGGCTTTACCTGTTGAAGATTATCTGCATAGACTCTTGAGAGGGCATCAGCTTTTCCATTCTTCGATCCAGGTGTATAGGAAATTAGGAAATCAAAACGGCTTAAAAAGAGAGTTCATCTAGCTTGTCGGGGAGATAATCATTTTACTGATTTAAGGAATTCCAAATTCCGATGATCGGTGAGGACTATCACTTGATGCTTTGCACCTTCTAAAAGATGTCTCCATTCTGAAAAAGCAGCTATAATGGCAAGAAGTTCTTTATTTCCCACATCATAGTTCCTTTCAGAAGCAGTCATTTGCCTTGAATAAAAAGCACAGGGGTGGAGTAGCATCTTTTCTCCTACTCTTTGTGAAATTACTGCTCCTATAGCTAAATCCGATGCATCAGTTTCCAAAACAAATGGGAGTGTAGGATCTGGATGAATTAATATAGGAGCTGATGTGAACTTTGTTTTCAAAATGGAAAAAGCTTTCTCAGCGGCTGGAGTCCAATGAAAAGAAGAACCCTTTTTTGTGAGCTGAGTAATGGGTGCAGCAATTCCAGAGAAGTTTTTTATAAAGCGTCGATAAAAATTAGCAAAGCCCATAAATCGTTGTACATCTTTGACATTTTTAGGTATGGGCCAATCTACCACAGCATGCACTTTACAGGGATCCATACATAGTCCTTGAGGGGATATAATGTAACCCAAACATTTTATTTCAGTGCGATGGAATTCACATTTCTCTAACTTAATGTATAATTGGTTTGTGCGTAGCCGTTGTAAAATAATTCGAACATGTTCTTGATGTTCTTGTAAAGAATTAGAAAAGATAAGGATATCATCAAGATATACAATAATGAACAGATCAAGCAAATCTCGAAAGACATCATTTATAAAATGTTGGAAAGTAGCAGGGGTATTGCATAACCCAAATGGCATCACGAGGTACTCATAATGTCCATATTTTGTTTGAAAATCCGTTTTCCATTCATCACCTCGTCGAATGCGTATTAGGTTGTATGCTCCTCGTAAATCGAGCTTTGTGAAAATACTTGCTGTCTGCGGTCTTTCCAATAATTCTGGGATGAGAGGAAGTGGATGTCTGTTCTTTATAGTAATTTTATTTAAATCTCTATAATCAATGCATGGACGCAAAGAACCATCTTTATTTTTCACAAAAAAAATAGGAGCCCCTGCTGGAGATTTTGAAGGACGTATAAAACCTTTAGTTTCATTTTTCTCCAGGTAAGTCTTTAGTGTCTTTAATTCAGGTTCAGCTAATGAATAAATCCGACCAAAAGGAATAGCAGCCCCAGGTAATAGGTCAATGGGACAATCATATGGTCGATGGGGTGATAATTTATCAGCATTTTGTTTGTTACAGATATCTGCAAAATCCTGCTATTGAACAGGCAATTGTTCTTCCACAGAAGAGGGGGACACTGAGATCTGATTCTCTTTTTGTACAAGAGGGACCACACTGATAGTATCTTGAAACGTTAGGGCTTGAGACTCCCAATTAATGGCTGGGTTATTGTTAGTGAACCACGGGAGACCCAAAATTATGGGGAAATTTGAAGAAGAGATGAGGAAAAAAGTGAGTTCCTCCTTATGATTGGGTTCTATCATCAGGGACATAAGTTCTGTCTCATGTGTGATGGGACCAGAATTCAGAGGGGATTCATCAACTGTCTCCATTAATACAGGAGTCTTTCTTTCTTAAAATACTATATGGTTTTGTTTAGCAAAATCTATATCCATGAAATTTCCATTGGCTCCTGAATCCAGCATTGCCATGGTTGAAATAAGTCGAGAGTTTATCTCAAGTTGTATTGGAATTGAAAAATGATTCTTTATTCTTCTGTTCTCTCTTTCAAATGTAGACAGTCAAGAGATTTGAGGAATAATAGCATTCAGTTGATGTGAGCAGCATGAAATAATAGATTCCTGGTCAGAATCTTTAGGTTCCATAAATGTAGTAACTGTCTTGCGAGGTCGTTGAGAACAATTAGATACATAATGTCCAGATTTACCACAATACAAACAGAGATTTTCTTGTCGTCGTTGATCTTTTCTTTCAATAGAAATCTGTTTGCATTTGGTATCTATTTGCATTGGCTCAGACTCCTCCATTTGTTGTGTTACAGGAGTGCCAGAGTAATTTGATATTGCTGGTTCTGGATAATTAGGACGAGTCCACATGGAGCCCCATCTATCTTGTTTCCTCTCCATTTGACAAGCATTAATACGAATACAATGTTTAACAAAGGTGTCACGGGCACTAGGAGTCTTTACCCAGGGATCACCAGGTGATAAGCTTACCAGAGCAGTATAGGTGGTAATGTGGTACTCTGGTAGCGGGGTGATCACGGAACAGGAGACAGCAGCTGATAGAGATGCTCGGGAAAGTCTATGACTAGCAGCACTGGTAATATATATGTAGTAATACACGAGGAACTGAATGGACAAAGGACAGGTGAGGGTAGTCAGTGGTCTGCGGTAGCAAGTTGTACCACTGCTATAGTGAGGAGGAATGTCCAACAGAAACGAGGAGGTGATGAGAGTCAGCGGTCTGCGTTTAGCAAGTTGTACCGCTGTCTGGGTGAAGGAATGGGATCCAGGTAAAGGTATCCGGGAAGTCAGTGGTCTGCGTTAGCAAGTTGTACCACTGCTATGTGAGAGGACACTGGAACAGGTGACACTGGAAACAGGAATCAGTGGTCTGCCTCTAGCAAGTTGTACCACTGAATATATATGTGAGGAGGAGCACGGGGAGAGACTGCAATACAGAGGATACACGGGCACCTTGAACTTGATCCACAATGACATGCACAATATAGTAATGACTGAACAGCACTGCAATAATACAAAGTCATAGAAACTATCCGGGCAAAAGATAACACAGTCAATGATGGCAAAAAGTCTCAGCGGATAGTAAGCTCCAGAGGAGAACAACTCAGTCCAGCAAGATATGCAATACACCAGCACAGTCAATGAGAAGTATGCATACCGTGGTTCAGGAGCAGGCTGTCAGACAGGAGTGCAGAGATACCTGAACGGCTGGAGGCCGGCAGGATGCGAAGTCCCTGGAGGGTGAAACGGTAATCAAGTAGGTGCAGCGCACAGGTAGGTAGACCAGCAGGGGAACAAATACTCAGGAAGCAGTAGTATGTAGAACTGGACTCCTGGAGGACCCTGAAGAGTAGCGATGGTCTAGACGAGATAAAAGCAGTGAGGCGCAGATCCGATGCAGACTGGCGAGTAGAGACCAGCAGGAACACTGAGAAGCACGGAGAGCGGATCAGCTGCTGCAGACACGAGTAGAACTGAGGAGTAGCAGCCAGCAGGACTCTGCAGGTACACAGAGGTAGCGGATAGCAACCAGCAGGTGCAGCCACGATGAAACACGGGAGAGTAGAGCTGAGCTGGAACTGTTGAGCACGGAGAGCAGCGGATAGGAATCAGTTGTAGCAGTCTCGAGGAAACACGGGAGAGTTGAGATGAGCTGAAGACTGTAGTGCACGGAGGCAGCGGATAGGAATCAGCTAACAGTCACGATGAAACACAGCAGAGTTGAAGTGGCCTGCAGACTGTAGTGCACGGAGGCAGCGGATAGGAATCAGCTAACAGTCACGATGAAACACAGGAGAGTTGAAGTGGTCTGAAGACTGTAGTGCACGGAGGCAGCGGATAGGAATCAGCTAACAGTCACGATGAAACACAGGAGAGTTGAAGTGGTCTGGAAACCACAGGAGTAGAAGTGGTCTGGAAACCACAGGAATCAGCAGCGCTGAATACACGAGGAAACACAGGAACACCTTCAGAGGCTCATGGGGAATGAGACTCCAAGATCAGGCAACGAGGTATGGACAGCAGGTGCTTTAAATAGGGAGTGTTGCCTGATCAGCCAATTAAGTTAAAGGAACAGGTACTGAAGGTTTTGAAAGGGCTGCGCATGCGCAGACCCTCAGCATGGTGGACGGCCACGGTTCCTAAACACACGGGAAGAAGCACTCACAGTCTGGTGAGTGACAAAAGGCTTCAAATTCAGTGGGTGCATCAGCTCTAGATAATTCATCTTTAATAAACTCAGATAACTCCTTTCGATAAACAGACAGCTTAGCTGCCGAATTCCAATCTGTGTCCAAGATCCATCTTCGGAAATCAGAAGTGTATTCAGCCACTGAACGTTTTCCCTGACGCATCTTTAATAAAACTGACTCAGCAGTAGCACTTCGATTTGGATCATCAAATATCTGATTCATTGCATCCATAAAATTAGAAAGATCTTGTAATATTGGACTTTTTGCTTCTATCAAAGGAGAAGCCCATGCCAATGCATCATCTTTCAACAATAAAAGAATGCAATGCACTTTTTGTACATCAGTCAAAAAATAAGTAGGATGTAAATCAAAATGCATATTACATTGATTAATAAAACCTCTGTGTTTTTTACGATCACCTGAGAATCGAGCTGGAGGTAGTGGGAGTGTGGGCTGATGTACTGCAGCCGAAGGTACTACAGCATTAACTTCTTGAAGCCGCATCTGTAGTTCTGTAATAACTCCATTTTGTAGCGTTATTTGATCTTTGAGTTCATGAACATTTATTCGCAACCCAGTTACCTGTTGGTTTTGCAGTTGAAACTTATTTGTACACTGGGTCTCAAGTTCTTGAAATTTTGCATGAAATTCCTGTAGTTGTCTTGAGGCAGAATGCATGTGGAAACTGAGATCTGAAAGTCGCTGTAAAGCAGTTGGTTCTGGCCCGGCGGGGTCCGTCATTTTGGGATCGAGTATCCTGTCACACTTCTGGTATCACAAACGGAACCCAATAGCCAGGTATTTCTGAAATAAACAGGATTTATTTTGGTATATCAATAAATCTCCAGTGTCCAACAAATAAAGTCCAAAGTCACAATAGGATAAAGGTCTGGTGGAAGTATCAAGTACTTGTTGTCCAAGTCACAAGGAAGCAAGGTTCTGCGGAAGCATCTGGGTCAGATACAAACACAATACTCGTGCAAAGGCTCCATAACAGGAAGTGCCTTTTCTAGGCCCAAACAGGAAATGGGATCCAAGATGGAATCTTCATGAGACAGTCCCGGCCATCTTGGAT
The DNA here is from genome assembly GCF_038048845.1 of Mixophyes fleayi. Taxonomy (NCBI): domain Eukaryota; kingdom Metazoa; phylum Chordata; class Amphibia; order Anura; family Limnodynastidae; genus Mixophyes; species Mixophyes fleayi. The sequence goes on along the minus strand of NC_134404.1, from coordinate 168,847,263 downwards.
AAGGGCTATTGTAAGGGCAAGTTCATAACATAGATCCAAGATGGAAACTTCATGAGGCAATCGCGGCCATCTTGAATGAGGGCGAATCTAAGGGCAAACTTTCCAGCGAGTGGCTGTGAGCTTAGTAGGTTCACTTCCTGTGCTCAGTAGATCAGTAAAGAGATACATCCTCACTGTGGTGGATTACACCACAAGGTACCCTGAGGCTGTAGCTCTGTTCTCTCTAACTGCGGAAAAGGTAGTGGACACTCTGCTAGGAAAATATAGTAGAGTAGGTTTCTCTAGTGAGATCCTAACCAATCAAGGGACACAGTTTATAAGTGAACTGGTCCAGTGTCTCTGGGCAAGGTGAGGAAACTCTATACCGCCCCCCTACCATACCCTGACTAACAGTCTGTGCGAGCGGTTCAATGGTGCACTGAAGCATATAGTATGGGCATTTGTAACCATGGAGTGGAAGGACTTGGAATGCTATCTGCCAGGCCTCCTATTTGATTACCAGGAGGCTCCGCAGGGGTTTACCGGGTTCTCCCCCTTTGAATTAGCATATAGGCGCAGAGTCTGAGAACCTCTTGACCTGTTCCGGAAGTCTTGGGAAGGGGTGCTATCCACCCATGATGTCTCTGTGGTGCTGTATATGATCAAGCGTAGAGATCAGTTACAGAGTCTAAATGATCAAGCTAATCTAGAAGAAGCACAGACCAAGCATAAGACTTGGTATGATCAGGGCGTGTGCGCAGAGTATTTGAGCTTGGACAGAAGGTTCTTGCTCTGGTGCTCATGTGTCAGAACAAGTTCCAGGCTGCCAGGGCTGTAACGTACACAGTCTTAAAACGCCTAGGTGACATCACCTATGTTGTGTCATTTTATAGCGACGATAGGTGGCAGCGGACCTACCACATAAACATGCTAAAGGCATACCATAAGGGAGTGGAGAAGTGATTGACTATCTGACCTACTCACGGATGTCAGAGGTAAAGGTGGTGTAAAGGAAGTGGGCTGGGATGAGCAGTCATCACAAGAGAGAGCAGCTTGAGGCAGTGATGCTGCCCTTTGTGATACAGTTTAGTACGAAACCCGGACAAACTTCCTTGGTGATGCACCATGTGGTGAACATAGGCCAATTAGGCAACCCGCTTATTGTATCTCATTAGAGGCCAAGGAGTGTATACACAAAGAGATACAGGAGATGCTTGAACTTGGGGTAATCCTGAAGTCCCTGGGTGTCCTCAGTTGTATTGGGTCCCAAGACAATGCAGTTTTGCGTAGATTACCACAGGTTGAACGAGGTGACTGTTTCTGATGCCTATCCCCTGCCCTGCATTGAAGCTCTGTTAGACAAGTTAGCTGGACAAAGTATATTTCAACATTTGACTTGAGCATGGGGTATTGGCAGATACCACTGATCCCAGAGGCTCAAGAATGGTTGGGGATCATCACCCCATTTGGCCTGCTCTAGTTTAAGTCCATGCTATTTGAGATGTAGAGATGTGGTTGATTACCTGCCAGAAGTGTGTAAAGGTTTTGCTCAGGCTTACTTGGATGATATTGCAATTTCAGTAAGACTTTGAAGGACCATCTGAAACATGTATGGCAGGTGTTGGAGAAAATTGAGTGGGCAGGTCTGACCATCCTAGCAGACAAGTGTCAAGTGTGGATGCCAAATCTTATGGACAGCAGGGTAGTACACACGTTTTTGTCGCAGACTTTAGTGCTGTGGCGAAGCCTCCAACAGATCTTACTAAGAAGAATCTCCCCAAATTAGTGGACTGGACACCGCTTGTAAGCTGGCATTTCAGTCAATAAAGGAAACCCTGGTTCACTCTCCAGTACGGATTTAAAGCAGTACTCAGTCAGCTGGGCAGGAGCCCCCTGTGGCTATTTGAGCAGTAAACTGCTAACCCAGGAGGTGGGGTATACCACTATTGAAATAGAATGTTTGGTCATTATTTGTGCAGTGAAAAAGCTTCAACCTACCACACTGGTGTGGCGCCCATCTTTAGATGTGCTCTGGTGCTGGGAGGATCAATACCTGGTGCTGGAGGAGTTAATTCATTGGCACTAGGCACTGCATGTGTAAAATTGTTATTTAAAAAGGTAAATAATAAAAATCAATGTATTATAAATGTGCACTTTCGAGCTGGAAGAGTAATATCGTTGGTGCTGCATTCAGTTTGTTAACCCTCATTATTGATTATTGCTCAAGGGTCCTGGCAAGGACCTTTACACACTGGTTAGAGGTATTAGTGATATCCAGAAGTTCAGATGTTATAATACAGTTGAACGAGAAAAAACAGCTCTTATATACTGTTTCTGACACATTTGTTGGTAGAGGTAACCCAGCCACTTCCCTACCTGGTTCCACAAAGTCTAAGATATTACATTCAATGTTTTAGCATTGGGATGTAATTTATTCTCTAAACTTGGATTTAACGCAATTTAATCTTAGGAAAATTCACATCAATCTGTGATTTCCTAAATTACTTGCTGTTCAATATCTCTCTAAGACACAGAATAAAAAGCTAATGATGCCCTCCTGTTCATTTGGGCTAAAAGATGTGTTGGTCTCGAGGATGATAAAACATAATTAGCATGGAACTCCTTTAGAAAAGTTACAAAAACAAATTTCATGGCATATTAAATTTATAAATGAATACATGAACAAGATGAAAATAAATACACTTTCACACCCAGCAACGGGACTTAACACTGCAGCGCCCATACATTAAAAACACTCATTTATTACATTTAAAAATACATTCTCCACTCTAAATGCTGTAATGCCAGTATTATTCTTCCGGCGCCATAGCACACTTTTAAAATAAGTTTATTTTTATTATGTACCTTTTTAAATAACTATTTTACAGACACAGCACCAAGCTCCGATGCATTAACCCCTTCAGTTCCGGGAATTAACCCTCTCAGTGCCGGAGCACCTTTAAAGATGGCCACAACACAGGTGTGGCAGACAAAACACTGGACTCGGTCACACATATGCTAAACACAGGACCTGAATTAGCCATATCTGCGCCCTTAGTGTACATGGCTTACGTTAGTCTGCTCCTGCCCTAACTCATTCCACCTTTCAGGTTCTAAGGGGTCGTAAGTGTCAGATGTGTGAGGCTATGAATTTTGTGCAATTGTGTATATGTGGTTTATGGGCATGGCAGTGCAAATCCATGCAATATATACTACTCAAACAGAAGCCCAATGTGTCAGATTTAGAGTTGAGAGGATGTGTGTCCTATTTGAACTCTAAATTCTGACAGTGTAAAAACACAGCTGTCCAGTATTCATGTGCTACATGCAAAATCAGCCAGTAATGTCCCTTGCATATGAAAAAAATAATGCATTTGCACCCCTAAAATTGAAACATGGTTTTCGTTTGCTTTGCTCCTAAATTTAATTGAGGCCCATTGCATTAGATTGTGATAATGAAACTTTTTTAAATATTGGAAGGAGAAAGTACTAACATTAAGAGAACTTGCTAACTTCCTCTAATCATCTTAACAAATAGACCAATGAGCAGGTAGTGACTGTAAAACTACTAACTACATATATTTAATATTATTTTCTTTATAATTATTGATATTCCTCTCTTTAGACTTTAATTTTTATACAGTGCATAAAGCACTTCTATACAGCTAACATACTGGCTGATGTCTATTTTTCATTTTCTTTTATTACATTAAAATACACAGCCTAAAATAAACATTGTGTGCTGTGTTTAAACTTGCAGTGTTTGTTCTATGAGAGGCTTGTCACTTAGCAACAGTTAGTAGGCCATGTAGCAACCTCTGGGATATTTCGGTTAGGTCAAAAGATTATGTTTCGCTATAGAGAAGTGTAGAGATTAGAGCCAGTACTGAGTGGTTTGATTAACATTGGATCAATGGCAATGAGTCCACATAATGTGATATTACTGAAGTCTTGTATATGCTTAATAGTCAGTATGGAAGCTTTGTTCCATCTTTGATTTTTACCACAGCAGAGAAAAAGGAGGATATCATTTCAGTTAATTTGACAGATTTTATTTTTACACACCAATTTTCCCAAGTTTGAATAAAAACCTCAAGGTAGTTTGTTTTCTTTATAACAGGATGAAGGAATTGCCAGTGCTCACAATAATGGGGCTAGACAGCATCATGCTACTAACCTTCCTCACTGATGGAAACTTGCACTGACATGAAACTATAATAAATAAAGAGATAAAATCTTCTATTAAGCTTTATTTTTTCTGAGGTATAGCAACAGCAGAGTATGTCAAGCATTAAATCAGCATGGAATCAACATATATGGTGGCTGTTGAAATGAACTGAACTAACAGCATACTAAATTCTTATACTAAAATAATTGTGTCTATGCAATTCTGCAAAGATATTTTGGCATGATATGATTGGTTAAGCTACTATATCTAGATTTTCATATTTTCTAGCATAAATAAAATATCTGAAGATTCATGCATATTTACTAACCTTAAGCAAGTATCTATACATTTTGGAACAGATTCACTAAGGGAAGTTAATTTAAAAATTGAGTAAGTAGTCTCCTGGACAAAACCATGTTATAATGCAAGGGGTGCAGATTAGTTTATTATATTGCACATAAGTTAAATACTGTCTGTTTTTCATGTAGCACGCAAATACTTGATAGCTTATTTGTACCCTGAAATATAAAGTTAATATTTTTGTGCTACATGAAAAAAACAGACAGTATTTAACTTATGTGCAAAAAAGAAAACTAGTTTGTGCCGCTTGCATTGTAACATGGTTTTGTCCAGGAGACTACTTACTCAATTTTTACTTAACTTTCCTTAATGAATCACGCCCTTTATGATCATCTTTCAATTCAATGAACTATTTGTTTCTCTTAAACAACTCCTCAGGATATCTCCTTCTCTAGTTCCCTCACAATCGCATACAATCCCAAAACTTTTCTTCCTACAGACCTTATCAAAAGAACTGTAGAATAAAATATAAAAATGGTAAATTAAAAACAAAATGGAGGTCCAATGTCTAGAATTCAAAAGCAGGGTTTAACCCTTTCAAAATCCCAAAGTGAGGAAAAATAAAGATCATCTTCTTCATTTGGAAACTACACTAGTAATGAAACACACAGTACACAAAGATATCATAGTGCGTATAGCTAGCATTAGCTATTTGAGCTGCACTGTAATTACGTGTACATAATTCTGTGGCAATTCAAATAATGCAAATAATATTTCAGCACTTTTCCAATAAAAGGCAAATCTTACAGTTGTTGAAGATAACTGTTACAGTAACAGTAAAAGAGTTAGGACTTGGCACAACTTGCACACTAGTTGCTGCTTAAAAAAGAGCACAGAACTTGCAGGTAGTTCCGATCATATTCAAATCCAAGCGGAATCTCGGTGTAAGTACAGTCTACCTAAGAGTTACTTGCCGTATGTTAACAGGCAGAACAGAGTGCAGTATACACACAATCATATGTGCTATATAAAGTCACATCAGAATGCATAGAAATTTTTTAATGCCTACATCTTTCCCCCCCTTACCACACCCATTCCGCCCTTCAAGTCGTAAACCTACATGTCATTTGTGTGCAGACATGAATTGCATGCAATTGCGTTCATTGGCGTAAGGTTCATTTCTGAGAATGCACAGAACTATTTCATGCAAACTTCAGCATGCATACGGGCTTACTGCACACTGAGATAAATAATCAGGGGCTCATTTTAGTTGGATGTACATCAAATTATTTTGCATAAGATGCGCATTTCCATAATGCGTATTCATGTCAAAAATGCACACATATACATCCATATATAGTTTCTTGCATATTGATAACGTGTCTCCTGGAGAGGCAGAAAGTGACAAAGCACATGCAGGCATGCTTGGGCTGAGTACATTGGGGGTGCTGAAGGTCTGGTGCCATGATGATGACTATAAACAGCACTATCAAGTCGCTTTCCATTGGTTGATTGTATATTGACCCCTCCTGCTGATATTTAAGTCATTAGCATTGCAGCTTTATTACATCAAGTCACAACCTTATATTTGCACACATTTCCATTTCTATTTGGACTATTGCATTTCCATTGTATTTTAAAAAGGGAACAAAATGTAGAGGTTTTTTTATTTTTATTTAATTAACGTTAACATGAAAAATAAGACTTTCACAATTATCAATAATTTGTGTATGTCGCATTTCATTACATTATTTTATTGTGTAGTGCACAGCTATAGGATACTGGCTCCATATATACATATTAATTTTGAGATAGACCAATCGCCCGAAATTCAAATAGTTTTGTCATCTTATCCGGACAGGAAATAGATGTATGACTATTTTTGATTTTTAATTTAGTCTTAGAAGGCAGTATAAATATATATGTTTTTGAATATTTTTTTCTGGATATTAATAATTTTATAAGTACATCTTAGCAATAACTTATTATTAGGTCTCCTACCCCCTTCTGGATATCATTCTATTTGGAAGGCGAATATATATGCACTCCAATCATATGTTTTGTTTTGAGTCGTGGAACGCAGAGGATAGAATTTCCTGTTAGCGTATTTTAGCGATATGTCACTTCCGGTTCTATGATTTTCGGAATTTGGTCTTTCTCCTGCTATGATGGATTTATTTTGTTTATTTTATATCATATTATGGTAAGATTTATTATTTGAAGTGATTTATGAACATATATGTTATTTTATTGTTCATGTTATAATTTGTTTGTTTATGCCAAAATTGAGACTATGATTGGGTAGATCTGGTATAAATAACATTTGAGAAAGCCTCAATCTCATCTCCTTCACAAAGAACTTTTACCAGTCGAAACGCATTGGATGATTGAGGTTGAATCAATAGAGGGTGTGGATTGCTATCCTATTTCCAATACATCTTGAGACTCAAACTAAATGGACATGAAGTGAAATCAATATTCCGGGAGATTTTTCCATCTGCGAGCTTCATGACATGTGCTCTTAGCCTTGTTTTCTGGTAGGAGCATTACCTTACACAAATGTTGATTATGCTATTATTTTATGTGGGACATGTTTATCATGTTTATTGAGATATTTTAATAAATTTGGAAGTAGTGACTTTATTATGCTAGATTTGTCCACTTTCATTTTTCACTTGCTTTCTCTAATGAGCTTACTGGACGAAGGAGGAAGAGTATAGAGACATCTTTGAATGCTTATGATCCTTTACTATCTGGGAGGAAGAGTGCAAAGATACCTTTGAATGCCTATGGTTACCTACTATCTGGTAGGAATCCATCTTATTGTTTAACACGGAAGTAATGGTAAGGTGTTTGTCACTTTGGACTTGAGATTTCCAGACACTTAGTTTTGTGTCCTATGATCATCAACAGGATTTCGGGGGTATCACATTGTAAGGAGAACTGTGGATTTATGTATTGTTATAATACTTGATGTTTTTATCTTTGTACATTTCTTCATTTTATTTGTTGCTATAGAGTATATTTTTCTCATTTTTTATTCTCTAAGCCTTGGGTACATTTTGGTGCTGGAATTTTTGGATACTTTTTCCAAATAGTACTTAATTGACATTTACATATGGAAAACTGCAGGAAAGAAGATTCTCATGTCATTAAAAACAAACAAATATACAAAATACTATTTAAACTAAATACAAACATCTGTTATTTTCCCCAGTAAAAAAACAAACTTGAATCGTCTTTAATGAAGTAGTTCAAATGGAAATGTCAATTATGTAATGTGACTAAATGGTCATGGCTTGATTTAATATATCTGTAATGTTAATGACTCCAGTACTATCAGCTGGAGGGGTCAATATGAAATCAGCCAATCATCAGCGACTAAGTAGTGCTGCTTATAAAAACATCATCATTGTAATATTGCCCTCCAACACCCGCAAGATATATACCACAAAGGTCTATCCACAGATGCTTCCAGTTCTAATTGTAAATATCCTTACAGTACTTGGTCTACTCACATGATTTTTGAGATATATAGTAGGAAAAGTTTCACTGACAGCAATTCCACCCAGATCATTTTTGTTTAAGCAGCACTCTACTGTGGACCACAGTGTCAGCTAAACCTTTCTACAGTTCCTCTTTTACAGTGAACCAGGTTCTGCTTAGCATATTTCACCAGTTTACAAGGTATTCTATCAGAGATTTTGTCTTGACTTCCAAAACCTCCTAAACTTGCAATCTTACTTATATTTCTGACAGTGAACATTCCAAGTTGGAAGCATTAGATATATTTTATAGCCTTCCCCTTGGTAACAGTCAGCCCTCTTTATTTGCAAGTCAGCAGTTTAGAGGAACTGATGCTTTTTGAGGATAGACAAGTTATCCTAACAGTTTATAAGAACCAGAGGATTTATTGATCTCTAGAATCGTCTATGTCTGACTTATTTAAGGCCTTTCAAGTTTTTATTTCTTTAAAACAGTATTTCCACCTAAATGCTCCACTGGAGATATTGGGGTTAATTAAACCCAATTTGATGCTAAATCAGTAGTGGGGAGACAAGCATTCATACTCCAAATAACCTATATTCTGGCCCTACACTGAAATCTTTCTCTGAGCTTAATCTATGCTTTCTAATCTCTAAGGGGGATGTTTAAAAATTCCTCTAAAGTAAACATTTTCTTACAATTACTCCTAATACTCACCAATTTCCTTCAATCCATTGTCTCTAACTGATACACTACTTTCTAAATCCAGATTGTAAATATTTCTGAGCATCCCTTTTGAGTGTACCAAACTCCCATGTATGACCCATTGGAAAGAAGAACAGGACTTAGAGAAAATGTGGAAATATAACTGGGTTAGCACATATATTTTGGAACTGCCCAAAAATGACCCTGCTTTGGATCAAGACATCACCATGGAATTGAAGATCAGAGGGGTAGACCAGCATGCCTTGGGACTTCAGCAATATTTATTTGCATGGGCCACCAGCTTTCCCCATGTTTCTTTCAGCTGCCAGCCTCCTCCCTCCACTCACACAAACACAAAGGCCCACATAGGGTGAGGCAGCACAGTCAGGGCCAGCTAGGGTTAAATGATGTCATCATCATCAGAATGCAGAGAGAGTTTGTGCAATATTAATGTGTGGCCTGGGCAGCAGCATTGTCTGCAACCAGGTTTGACTTATGCCTCAGGAGGTCAATCTCATCAACTCCAACCTCCTTGGCACCCTCTGTATTCTACTTAGTGCTATCAAACTTTGCACCACATCAATTTATTTTTTATCAGTTATGCTATAATGCACACAGTAACTGGAAACAGTCTGGCACCGGGCATATCGAAAACACTGTGCAACCACTACAGCATGTGCACCACGCGGCCCAACACATGATGGAACAGAACAATACATTTTTTTTTGCAGATGGCAAAGCCACCATATGTGGGGATGGGACTCATCATGTATTGATGGAAACAGCAGTGGGACACATTGATCAAGGACTGGTGAGGAAGCATATTGGACATATATCAATTGGCTTGCTCTGATGCATGCTTTTATGACTTGCTATCCGAGAAGCAGACTAGGAGAGTACAGTATATGAATGTTGTCAGATACATGCACCTGATACATAGAAGGTTTGTAAAATGTTAAAGGAAAATTGTGGAGGGATTATGATAAGGCATTTAAATGGAAACAGGATGGTTATAAATGTTTCAGCGTTGGAACTAAAGATATAGAAGTATGTTTAGAGGATACGTAGCCAGGTAGCAGGTTAATGGGGACAGGGCAAGGGAGGCCTAGTGCATAGGGACAAGCAAAAGAGAAGTGCTTTGCCTTTAATAACTCCTCGTGCAATAGAGGTGGATCATGCTAATGCGGGCATTCATGTATGCATTGCATCGGAGGAGATCATGCTGAAATGTCAGAAGGTCAAAGGGCATGCAAGGGGGAAGAGGAGGAGTTGATGATATTACTGAGTCACCAGTAACATGTTAGTATAGTAAGTACAGCTGAGTCACCAGAAAAATGAGAAGAAAAATAGGAAGTGTTTAGGGTGGTACTCGAACAGGATGATGCAGAATATGTAATCACTGGGTTTAAGGATGTTTTTTAGGATGCCCATAAGTAGGAAGTTAAAACGGAAAAAACCCAAGGAGATATCAGAGATCGTTAGGGAGAAAATGAATAAGGAGGTGGAAATGGAAAGTATGATATGGCCATTTACAGAACCCCCTATCCAGGGTTTAATTATATCTCCTCCTGGAGTTGCACTAATAAACGTTCCTTATAAATTGTCAAGCTAAACAAATAAATGCTATGTTATTGACAAATGTTTACTAATGGAGTGTGCTATGTCTCTATGTCTTGTGCTTTGTTTTAGAGAGTCAAAGCATTCCTACATTTGTGCACTGAAGCACACACAAAGCGTACAATATTTATATAATTGTTAGAGTCATTGAAAAGTCAGGAATTGTTATTCTCCACATAAGCATTGTTTTGTTTCTTTGGGGCTCCAGTGGCCAAGGATAAAAACTATTATTGTAGCAGTGGAATTACGAAAATTGGGAAATTGTTTTTGGTTGTAATAATTGTTAAAGTAAAATGGCAATCTTATTAACATGGCATAGATTGGAAATCTATGGTGGATGAAAAAATCTAAAATGGATGCTAAAATGAAGATGGAAACTGAGTTATTTTGGAAGTGATATTTAGTTAAGGTAAAATGACAATGTTATTAACACAGAGTTGATTTGAATTTAAGATGAATGCTAAAATCTAAAAAGGATGCCCAAATTAATATGGAAGTTAAATTATTTTTGAGTGTGATAATTAATGAGGGTAAAATGACAACCTTATTAACACAGAGTTGGTTTGAAAGCTAAGATGGGTGCTAAAATCTAGAATGGATGTTAAAATTAAGATGGGTGCTGAATCTGATCTTAATAAGTTTAATTTCTTTAGAAAGAACATTCAGAGAAACCTTAGTTTTTCAGAAATAGGTGTGAGCTAACCAGTGTGAGCTCACTATCTAATCACATGTGTAGAAGTTTGCTTAACATCAGGGAAAAAAACAAAGAATAACAGTCAATCTAGGTCCTTCAAGAAGAGATAATTTGGAAAGATCCTGTCCTGTCCCAAAAATCAATCTTGACGACCGGTTTTCACCTTGGATCTGCCCACACAGGAAGAGCAGAATTTTAATCACGTTTGCAATTTTTAATATAAATGTATAAATGTTTTTGCTATCATTAATGAGCATTTTAACATGTTTGCAATTGCCTTCAGTGTTATCAACCTGCCTTTCCCTAGGCAATGAGATGGACAGTTTCAGGAGTAAGACTGAGAGTGCAGCTTAAAAATTTGATGTACCTCATATTATTGCTATTCACCTGGGGGATTGATTTGGGAAAGAGGAAATCTATAGATTTAATTGTATGCATAATGGCAGAAACTTTGTGTTAATTCATCCCGTCTTGATTGCCAAAGATAGTGAGGTCAGTTATAGTACCAAGGAGAAACTGACAAGACCCACCAGACATGTAAGAAAGTTAACACTGTGGTGGCTAAACTCATAGTTAAGGGATATGGCTATGTGATCAAGCACGACCAGATACAATATTTTAATTTTTGGTTGAAGCACACATTACCACAGTCTTGAGGGTCCTGTGCAAAGCCAGGGGAAGGGGTGTGGGATTCCCAGGACATTTGTGCTAGGGACGGAAGGGTGTCCTCTGTGGTTAAGGCTAGGGCTGGAATTTTCAAATTGTTTAGTAAATAAAGTTATGGTCTCTTTTAATGCCACATTTGTCTCCATGTCTTTAAAGTAATTAAGGTTATAGGCTGGTGTAAATTAAAGTATAAACAGCTTTGTAGGTTAGGTTGAGCATTTGAATTTGATTATATAGGGAATGAAGAGCCAATGTCCTTGACGATTTAAAGGTATTTAAAAGGAGATAAGGCAATGCTAGTGATAGTATGCTGTGGATCTGCAATATTGTCACCCAACCTCACACAAGTGAAATGCAAAGTTGTCTATGCTATTGTCCTAAGATTGTTTTTTTATTTCAGGTGAGTCACAGCAAGGTGGAAAAGCACTGCAGTCAGCAGTCATGGTTGAAAAAAAGATTAATTTGTAGCTGAAGCATATGATACCAGCTGTGTGGAGGGTCCTATGCAAAGCCAGTAAATAGGGGTGGGATCTGGGCACCAGCAAACAGGAGGGTAGCCCCAGTGGTTATGGTTGTGTCTGGTGTTTGCAGTGCTGTTTTTTGCCACCAATCTGCTTATTAAATAAAACTGTGACCTATTTTTTTTGCCGCAAATGTCTCCATGTCTTTATTGTATTTAAAGTTATAGGCTAGTTAATTTTGGCTAGGGGGGAGATGATGGCATCAAAAATTAAGCAACTTATGTCCTTGATGACATATAACTTGACCTACAACTTCAAGAATCTCAAAATGGATTGACTGATAATATATATAATACTAATAAGCATGTTCAATATGTCTTCAATTATAGAACATATGCAAGATGCTAATTATAACTCAATGCATTATATGTTATTGAAAAAATGTAAAGTGTAAGTAGATTAACAAATGCATTTGTTTCTATCAATTAATTTGTAAACATATATAAAAATCAAATTAAATATTTGCGTAAGTTAATTGTATATTTATCCTTTATATTCATGTTCCCATAAAATATCACAAATTATATATTAAAAAATAGCAATCAATTCATAGTAAAACAGCATGACAAAATTATAAATCATTTAATAATCTGTGTATTCAATATGGACTGTAATTATACAACTATCTTCACCTTTTAACATCAGTAAAGTCTTTTACAAAACTAAATGATTACTATCTATTTTAAGAGAAAACAATGTAAAATAAATTCAATATTTAACGAATAATATAATTACAAAAAAATCTAGCAAAAATATTACCTTGTTCTATTGCAATTTATTGTTTTTTTTACTTGCTACTGAGAAATCTCTCAGGCTTAGTTTGAAAAAAATATTCTCTCTTCTGAGGTAATGCTGTTTGTGTACTGTATTGTCATAGATGAGTTATTGCCAGTTATGCACCGCTCCAGTGAAGCAAGAGGGAAAATCTAAAACCACAAAATTGTGTTAGATGTGATAACCTTTCAAAATGGGCACATATAATGTTTCCTACTGCTGTGGTATATAGTGAACTCTCTTAGTGTGCCAAATAAGGCTCTTTATTGGCCATTTAACTCATCACATCTAAGCAAGAGGCTCATATTTCGTCAGCTGGTGTGTGACAGGAATCCATATTCCTGTGCTAGGTGTTATTAGTTTTGGCAGGGTAGTTTGTTAAAGTAGAAATAAGAAATGTAACATCTTATTTAAGATATCTGTGTATAAAAAAAAGTGTACCAGGAAATTCAGTAATATTGACAGATAAAGACATTTTCTTATGATCTCTGTGTATATAAATGTCTGTGTTCTAACTAAAGACTAGAATAATTATATAATAACATTGCAAAGGTGCAAATCTGCACTAAATTCATAGCAACAGCAAAAGAACAAACCATCAGGCGCTAGTTATAAATGAATAGTAATATCAAATCCAATAAACCTTATTGGCAGCATGATATATAGAAAAAGGTGTCCAAGATCAACCTGCAGCTCTCCACATTAACAAGTGCTGTAACTTGTCAAATAAATCACTAGACAAAAAAAGAATAGCAAGTGGTAGCGTTGGTAAATCTTATAACAACATTTTTATTACAATCTGAATATATAAAATAATCATGAGCGTCCATCGTGCCAATTAAGCACCTAAAAACACATCTGTCTCCCCTGCTGTTCTATGTGGTTGTTGTCTTGACAATGGTCCAGGTATGGTGAGTGCCCTCTCTATCTAGAATATATATATACATATATATATATATATATATATATATATATATATATATATATAGTAACAAAGGGAGGTATTTAGCTGGCAACCTGCAGAGAGAGGTTGCAAACAGTGGTACACCTCTCTGCAGCAGTGCTCCTAGTTTAAAGATAAACAGGAAGAGGACATATGTGTGACAAAATAAAAGTAAATTTACATCCTTTTGAAGTGTCTTTTTCCCACAAATGCAGCAAGCCAACAGGGTGAGTCTCTTGTAAGAGCAGTCAAACAAAAGGAGCTGAGAGAACTCCTTTTTAAAGGGAAGGTGGGAGTGTCATCTGCCTATCAAGGGAGGACTGTGGGAGGAGTATCAAGTATAAAAACCTGCATGTTTTCAGTGTTCGTGGTGACCAATCCTAAATACGTTGGCTGGGGTCTAAATAGTTGGTCTCTGTTATGTGTTACGGCTACAGGCTATTATAATAAGCTTACAGAACTAATAATGAAGGTCTTCACCCATAGTTCCCACCTTTCCCGTAGAACTTGATATGCTCATAGGTAATCAAATGCCCCCAGTCTTAAACTCAACGTAGTGCAAGCTTATGAGTAACGCCGCAGCCCAGAAATAGGAGGTAATGACAGAGAGTAACGATGGTTAGAAACAAGTCAAGGTCCAAGAACAGGAGCAAGCAGCAAGGTCAGGCTCAGGCAAAGATCAGAACCGGCAGAAAACAAGGCTATCCAAGTCAAAAGCAGAGGTGAGCAAATAATCAGAAGTCCAGGAAAACAAGCCAAAGGTCATACACAGAAAATAATCCAGGAATCAGCACAACAGGACAGAGGCAGGTCAGCAGCCAGGAACTAAGCCCTCCATGCCTTAAATATATTAAGGAGCCAATCAGAATTGGAGGCATGAATCAGACCCAGGAGGCTGGTAATATTGAAAAATTACCCCTAGCACACATGCCCGGCTGTCCCTCTTGCTGGGACGTGGCAGTGAACAACTGAGTGTCCCGACATTGCCCTAGCAACAGCCACGTCGAAAATCGTAAGTGATGTCCTGGTCGTCATGGAGACAGCAGGGACGTGGTTGATGGTGGTCACAGTGAGTCGCGGCGACTAGGGGCACCACCACGGCTCGTAACAATACCCCCCCCCCCATTGAGGAGGGGTCGACCACCAGGTGTCCCAGGAAACTTCCTTAAGAACTCATTGAGAAGCTTGTCAGCGTGGAGGCGCTTCTGTGGCACCCAAGAACGCTCTTCCAGACCGTAGCCCTTCCAGAGCTCTAAGAAATGAATCTGCCCCTGAACTTTCTTGGAATCCAAAATCTTTTCCAAAATGAACCTGTGGCATCTATCTACATTGACTGTCCGTGGTCTGTGTGGTTTTTGGAAATTAAACTTATTGGAAGAGACAACAGGTTTCAATAGAGAACAATGGAATGTGTTCAGAATTTTTAAAGATAGAGGCAATTTAAGTCTGAAAGCCATGGGATTAATCTTCTTGATAATAGTAAATGGTCCAATAAACCTGGGTACCAATGTCCTACACCGCTGCCTGAGCTTGATGTTCCAGGTGGAGAGTCAAACTTTATCACCGACTTTAAAGAAACAAGCTCTATGATGGCGATCTAACAAGGACTTGGATCTGAAGTAGGTCTGAAGCAAAACTGAGTGGACTTTCTTCCAGATAGTCCAAAAACAAATAAAGTGTACTGTGTGCTATTGGTACATTATACAATAAGAATAGAATTTCATTAATTATACTTTAGCCTACAGCACTTGGTATTCTCAGGTGGTCTCCCATCCAAGTACTAACCCAGCTCAATCCTGTTTAGCTTCCAAGATCAGACAAGATTGGGCTTGATCAGGGTCATGTGACTGTAGGCTTCCAGATAGATCTCAGCCGTGAGGCAGTAGCAAAGGTTCCAGAGACACCAGGAGATGTACTAGAGGAGAAAGAATTTGCACTGGGATGGAAATCAAAGTTGCAGAAAAATGGAGACAGGGAGGTTGAGGAATGGCAATAATTGTAGTAGGCAAATTCAGCCCACGGGAGTAGAGAGAACCAGTTATCATGAAATTTGGAGATATACAAGCAAAGAAACTGCTCCAGGGACTGATTATATCTTTCCGTCTGGCTATTGGATTGCAGATGGTAAGCGGAAGACAGGCTAACCTTCACCCCCAGAAGACTGCAGAAAGATCTCCAAAAGTGAGCGACAAATTGGGAACCATGGTCAGAAACTATGTCCTCAGGAAGACCGTGTAAATGAAAAATATGTTGCACGAACAATGAGGCCAGCGTTCGAGCATCGGGTAGTTTAGGTAACGGCACAAAGTGGGCCATCTTATTGAAGTGATCCACGACCACCCATATGGTATTGTGGACAGATGACCATGGTAGATCTACAATGAAATCCATTGAGAGGCAAAGGTATTAACTGACTCGAAGGGCGGCTTCTTGAGGATTTGTTTCTGGCGAACTTTCACAAGAAGGAACATAACTCTTAACATCGGAAGACAAGGTGCGCCAACAAACCCACCGTGAGAGGATTTAGATGGTATACCCAGCAGATTTGTTTTTATGATGAACTGGAACGAACAACCTGACACTAGGGGTTTCAGCAGGAGCCATTGTTTGAAATTCACAAAGCATAATTGTAAGGGGGTCTTGGGTCAAACCGACATGAATCAAGGAGGACAGAATGATGGGCCAAGGATCCGGATTAGGAGCATGACAGGACATGAAGCTCCGAGACTGTGCATCGGCCTTGAAATTCATAGAGCCTGATCAATAAGTAATTAAGAACCTGAAGCAAGTAAAAAAGAGCTCATTAAGCTTGCCTAGGATTCAAAGTCTTGGCAGCCTGAATGTACTGAAGGTTTTCATGATCCATGAAGATGGTATTCTGTTGGGTAGCTCCTTCTTGCCAGTGTCGCCACTCTTCCAGAGCCCATTTGATGGCTAATAATTCTCAGTTGCCCACATCATAATTGGTCTCTGCAGCTGAGAATTTTCGGGAGAAGTACGCGCATGGATGCAGCCTTTGGTTCCGAGGAACCCTCTGAGAAAAAATAGCACTAGCCCCCACGTCGGAAGCATCCACTTCAACGATAAACGGAAGTTCCAGGCTTGGATGCCTGAGGATTGGAGCAGATGTAAAGGCATCCCTAAGAGCTGAAAAAGACGCTAAAGCTGGCAGCTACCAATTAGCAGTATTGGCACCTTTACACGTAAGAGCACGTAAGAGCAGTGATAGGTGATACTAGTGCTGAGAATGAGCGGCTGAACCTCTGATAATAATTGGCAAAGCCAAGAAATCTGTTAATGGCTTTCAAATTTGTGGGGAGTACCCAATCCTGAACTGCTCGCACCTTGTCAGGATCTATTCAGAACCCACTGGGAGAGATCATATAACCTAAGAAGGATACACAGGTGACCTCAAATTCACATTTTTCGAGCTTAGCATACAGATGATGCTGACAATGTTTAAGGAGCACTTCACGGACATGCTGGTGGTGCTGAGCCAAGGACTGTGAATAGATTAAAATATTGTCCAGACTACAACATACTTGCCTAAGAATTCCCGCAGAACATTAGGAGCATTGTGGAGACCGAACAGCATAACCAAATACTCGTAATGCCCTGAGTGGATATTAAAGGCTGTTTTCCACTCATTTTCTTCTCTTATGCGAATCAGGTTGTAGACCCCCCGAAGGTCAATCTTAGAGAAGATAGTGGCCAATTTCAGTTGATCAGATAGAGTGTAGAGATGACAGGAAGTGGATATGTATTTTTGGCCGTCATTTTGTTCAGACCGCGAAAGTTAAAGCAAGGCCTCAAGTTGCCACCTTTCTTAGCTACAAAGAAACATCCATCTCCTACCGGAGACTTGGAAGGTCGAGTGAACCCTTTCTGAAGATTCTCCTCCACATACTGTTCCATTGCCTGGTTCTCAGAAACGTCCTTTGGGCAACTTAGACCAGGGGATAAGATCGATTGCGCAATCATATTCCCGATGAGGAAGAAGAGAGTCCGCCTTTTTCTTTGAAAATACATCATGAAATTCCTGGTAAGGAGCAGGAAGGGATTGCAAATTAGGGCGAAGAACTCAAAGCGGTAACGTCAAGCAGGTGGATGAACACTCAGGACTCCAGTGAATGATCTCCTTTCTTCCAATCTATGTGAGGATTATGGCCTTGAAGCCAAAGATACCACAGAATCAAAGGAGCAAAAGTAAACAAGACCAAATAGAGTGAGAGAACATCAGAATAGAGGATACCGACAGATAACGGAACGGGTGGAGTCCTTGCAAGAATCTTGCCTATAATCAGAGCTTTAATGTCCAATCCACAGACGGTGAAGGTATCACCTGAGAGTCTGGGCCAACTTGAGGTCAAGAAAATTTCCAGCCGCACAACTGTTGAGAAAAGCTGAAACATCGGTGGACTGATCACCATAGACAAGGCGTGCAGGAATCAAGACGTAATTTTCTGAAGAGATTATTTAAAGACCTAGGCGCACCTCTTCTCCAACACCTAGGTCTGGTCTTTTCCTGGCTTGCTAGGTCAAGCACGGAGTAGGTGACCCTTGTTGCCACAATACATGCAAAGACCCAGGGAACTTCGCCTAAAGTATTCTTCTGAAGAGAGATAATAAGCTGCAAAATGCATGGGTTCGGCAATGTCCAGTAGCGCAGAGTAGGAGGTCGGCAGGGAGCCGGAGGAAACAGATGTATCTTGTTCAACTTTTCTCTCTTTGATCCTACGACCAATTTTGATTACCAACTGTATCATATTCTCCAAAGTACTTAGTGTAGGGTATTGCACCAAAGAGTCCTACATTTGTTCGGAAAGACCCATGCAAAATTTAATCTGGAGCACTGGGTCATTCCACTCTCTGTCAGTGGACCATCGCCTGAACTCCACACAATACTCCTCAGCGCTGTGTCGGCCTTGCTTCAAAACCCTAAGATTGGATTCAGCCTAAGCCACCTTTTCAAATTCGTCATAGAGCCGGCCCAGGGCATTAAAAAATGCATCCACAGACTTTAAAGCAGGACTCACAGGAGCAAGGCTAAATGCCTAAGACTGGGGGGGTCACCTTGGAGAAGAGATATTATGATATCGACCCTTGCTGCTCCGAGTTTGAAGAATGGGGTCTTAGACAAAAATAGAGTTTACAACTTTCTTTAAAGTTGCGGAATAAAGCTCTATCTCCTGAGAATCGGTCTGGCAAACTTAATTTGGGTTCCACAGTCGGCACCAGGGAAACTTGCGAAGTTCTAGAAGCTTCCTCTTGCACAGACAACCGATGCGATAAACCTTGGACCATCTAAGACAGAGTTTGGATCTAGCCAGCCAGAAACTGGGCTGGAGTAGGATTTGTACCGCTGTCATCCATGGAAGTAACTTCTTCCAATCCCTGCACTGGCCGGTTAAAATGTTACGGCTACGGGCTATTATCATAAGCTTACAGAACTAGTAGTAGAGGTCTTCACCTATAGCAGCCGCCTTTCCCGTAGAACTTGATATGCTCACAAGTACTCAGGGGCAGTGCCACAGCTTGTAACATTAGGTTAGTGTTAGGGTCACCAGAAAGTGTGTGAAACTTATGTCTTCTACTACTGACAATAAACCAAAGTAAACAAACAAGAAGCTATTCGTGTCTGCATCAAGAGAAATGTACACTTCCCACAAGTGGTGTCAGAGTGGGATGCTCAGGGAAACAAGCTTCTGCTACCCAACCCACGTAGACATCAACATCGGGGAAGTTTTGAGAGCCCTTGTAAATCTGGCTGCTGCACAGCAAGAGCAGCAAGTTACAAGTTGCAGAGGTACAGGAGGAAATCCCCATACTCCTAAGGGAACAGTTAGTCCAGATGAGGTGTGACAGGAATGTACCACCTGGCCCAGCTCTGCAGAAAACTATGTCTATTGAGAGGGTTGCAGAAAGGGCAGAGAGGCTGGTGCCATATCTAACTGGCGAAGCCCAGTGACCTTATATGGATTTGGATTTGAACCTTCTCTAATTATCCATCCTTAAAGTCTGAGAAATTGGCTTACTTTGGGGTTTCCGAGCCCAGTGATATCACGAGTGGCGCTATGACAGAGACAAACCGGTCAGAGCACAATTGACTGAGTTTTCCAAAGTTTTTCAAAAATGGCTTGCAGCCAGAGGAGAATTCACCTATTCAGATTGTCGAAGTTTTGGCGATAGATCATTGCATCCGGGGGCTGGACCATGGCAAAGATGGGTGCTGCTGTCTGTCCCACAGACTTATGAAGAGCTTGCCACAGTGGTACAGAGGTTCTGCAATTTATAGCAAATGATCAATGCACCTGTGTTTATACCAAAGCTGATGCAACGTCAAAAACCAGGTTTGTCAATCCTTGATACAGGAGTCAGTGGTAAAACTTCTACTGGTAGAGGGCCGGTTACAAAGGGGTCTAATATGAAGTGCTTTGAATGTAATGAGCCAGGCAACTTCAGGGCCGAGTGTCCTTGATTAGCGGAACCCATGGACTGTTGTGTTGTGCATCTTAGGCCTGTTTATCCAAGTTGTTATACTTCCAATCTAGTCATTATCATCAGGAGTACGTGTCTGAGCCAGAACTGCTCTCCCGGCTAAGTCCTTCATTCAGTCCTTGTTTACTCTGAGTGACTGTGCCAAAATCTTGTCTTACCTTTGTTGAACTTGGGGAGTGAGTTCACATTAGTTTCCAGTTCGCCCTTGCCCGAAACCATAACTATTCGATTTGCAAAGATGAAGGTCCTGTGCATACATGGAACAATGGAGGAGTATGAGAGAACACTTCTGCCAGTCACACATAAAAACCAAACAGTTATGGTGGTAACTTCATCAGCGCCAAAACTCCTGTATCCACTCATTTTGGGGCGAGAGTTCCTATTGTTTAGAGAGGTCCTTAGTGCGCAAGTCGGCTGGACATGCCGGCAACTGATACAATAGTCAGTAGCCTGGTCTTAAAGGACCTGCCAAAAACCCACAACATCTTTGGGAATGGCCAAACCAGAATGCTATCCTATGGGGTCACAGCAGGAGTTCCACAAAAGTATTTTCGCACTGGGAAGCATGGACAGTCTAAAGTACGATTGGCTGGTGACATTGCGGATGAACAAACTCCGCCTGCCAGTGAGCATATGGACAAGTCTGCAATACCAATTTTGTTTCCTCTGGAGGACTTTGCTCGTGACCAACTTAATGATGCAACTTCAGAACATCAATATAGGGCACCAATATATACTAGTGGTGCTTGACTATGCGACCCAATATCAATAGTTAGTTCCCCTATGGATCATAAAGTCCAGCACCATAGCTAAATAACTTGTATTGATGTTCACACGCTTAGGAAATCCCCAAACAATTCTCACAGACCAGGGCGATCTGTTCATGTCCAAGCTGATGAAGGACATGTGCCAGTTGTTAGGGGTGACGGCTTTTAACAGCTCCATGTACCATCCACAAACGGACAGCTTAATGGAGAGCTTAAGCCGCACATTAAAGAACATTCTCAGGAAAGTCATTGCTCAAGGAAGAAAATATTGGGCCACTTTTATACCCTATTTGATGTTTGTCATCCGTGAGGTACCTCAAGCCTCAACAGTGTTTAGTCCCTTCGAGTTATTTTTTGTAAGACAGCCCAAGGGTATCTTGGATATGTTAAAGGAAGGGTGGGAGCAGCAAGGCCCATAGGAGTCAAATCTGGTACAATTTGTACCCCATATGTATGAGAGGCTAGGAAAGTTAGGGCCCATTGTACAACAGCATGTAAAAGAGGCTCAGGAATGTCAGAAGAGAATTTATGATAAAAGTGCTGTAGATCTTTCAAGTCTGGGGACAAGGTCCTAATCCTGTTTCCAACAAAAAAAAAGCAATCTTTTCGATCAATGGCAAGGTCCATATGATGTCCTAGAGGTCCTGTCAATTCCAGGGTCCATCAGTTGAAGAGGAGAAGGGAGGAGCAAACATATCATGTCAATCACCGTAAACCTTGGTATGATGAGGACACCTCTCCTCGGTCAATGAGTACTATCATTGAAAAGTCTGAAATGTCCATAGAGCCAGCTTTGTCCATTAAGCAGAAGCAACGACTTAGGGAATGATATGCCAGAACAGGGATGACTGCTCTTCTATTCCACACTACCTTAATTGAACACGACATCACTGCCAGGAGTTGTCATAAAGGAGAAGCTGTACCCCATTCCAGAAGCCAGATAGGCTGATATGAGAAAGAAAATTAAGAAGGACCAACTGCATTTAACTGAGGTATCCACCAGTGAGTTTGTAAAAGGGTGATCTTTTCTGGGTTATGAGGTTTTAATCTCCCTAATAGTCTGGCAAATGTATGGATGACCATTTAGTAACGTTGCTTATGACTATTACAGTCAACCAACTCCTCGCAAAAGTAATTCTGATTCAACCTAAGAAATATAATTCTTATTTTCCCTTAAATCCACAGAGCCAGTATTCATATAATAACTTTTATCTCTTGTAGAAAAACAACACAAGATATATCTTTATTTAAAACGTGTTGTATTATCATTTTATTTATAAAACGTATGTATATTAAAAAACAGCATAAAAGTGTAACAGTATTTTACACAAACTCAACAGATTTCGTTTTTAAGTCTTCTAACATAGGTGGTATAGCATGTATTTCTGTACAATACATTACATTCATTGCATGTTTTATAAATATACAAGTCATTGTGTTTGTATTTTGACCAACTATTGTGTAGTATAAGGGCCTGTGTGTGATCTATTGTCTAAAAGTGTGTGAATGTAAGACAGTGTGTGGGGAGGGGGGGAGACACAATCAAGCACACAATCAAACACACATTTTAACCTTCCAAATATTCTCACATTTATCTCACAAATAAACTTCTACCATTTATCCATATATAAACGTCTACCTTGTATTCTCCAATTATTTTATTTCACTTCTCTCAAAGTCCAAAATGTGTAGTATAACTTCATCATGCTTTGCAACATTCATTATTCACTATCCACATTCCATTTACATGGAAGCTGCTAGATGGCAGCCATTTTATAAGCATGGCAGCTCCTAGATCACCTTGCTGCCATATTAACTATTTTCAATTTCTCCAGCAATAAACCGCATTATTGCAAACGTTTTCATTACAAACTACCTTTTAACAATCTGACCACTTCCTGAACAATACTATCAGTGACCAGTTCTTAAACCTCTAGTAATATACTTGTAAGTTCACCACAAATATCTATTTTACACAAAATACATCTATTTAGCGAGAGCCAGCAAGGCATATTACACAAAACACATCTATTCCAAATATCTTTTGCAACAGACACAAATGCTATCATTTAAACCAACAATCCTCCCTGCTTTTTATAGATAGATGAACCAATAGAAACAAAGCCCCCCACACATACACAAATCAGCCCAGCAGGCGGTTAATGAATCGGCACCTTGCCCGGCTGTCAGATTAGCCGGGCCGCGGCTGTGAGAGAAGGAAGCACCCCGGCTGTTGCCCTGGTGACAGCCGGGACGTGTGGGCGGAAGTGACCTTTGGCGTCTCGGCCGTCTTCATGACGAACGGGACGCCAGAAGCAGACAGGAGCGAGCCGTGGCGGGCAGCAGTGGAGCCTCGGCTCGTGACACCAACTATAACAATATCACATACAAATCAGACTAAACTCAAACAGAACTATTCCATTCAAACCTAACAAGCACACAAGCTTTTTCCCTTAACTCAAACAGTGTAACCACAACAATTCCATTCACATTTACCATCTGTATACAAACTCACATATGTCAGCTATATTCTAACATCTGCAAACCAAAATCTAACTTTTGAAACCAACACAAACTCCAAACAACTCTTGCACTAACTCCATTTTAGCTGAAATCAGACAATTCCATTCCCATTTACCATCTGTATATAAACTCCCATATCTCAGCTATATTCTAACCAAAGACAAATGATCATTCCTTTTCCATACTAACCATATGCATCACGATTCGACCACCTTCCATTCAAACCATTCAAAACTCAACTATAACATATTTCCTGCTAGCCAGGGCCTTCCCATGCCCCATATACAGACCACCATTCCATTAGTTTCCAGCACCCGGGAGCCGTCTCTGCATGTCCTATCCAGGTCAAATCAGCCAACCAAAAGAGTTTCAACTCCTCTTGTTACATGAGATCAAAACCTTTTTTTCCTGGGTGGGGTTTACCTTTCCACAGGAAATAGATCACAGCATTTCATATGCTAATTCTCAGAAACTAAACAAGTCAGACAAGTCCCTTAGCTTATGCCATGAGATGGGTGGGGAGGACCTATATTATGTTCACTAATGTAATTCAAACATGGTAGAATTCTGATTATATTACATTAGAAAATGGAATATCCTTATCAGAGTAGAACAGCCCTTTAATCCTAGTTTCGAAGCCCAATAGGTGTATTAGTTTCTGCAATGACTTTAAGTGGCTAAACAGCTTACCCCAGTTCGATGCCTATCCGATTCCACATGTGGATGAACTGTTAGAAAATCTATCAGGTAGTAACTATTGTCATAGGTGAGTTGTCATGTGACCAGTGGAGTTCTTCAGATTGAACGGCCAGAGAGACAGAGTACATGCAGGGTGTGTTCCAACTTTTCTGAAATTTATTGTGCATAGCTTTGTTTATATAGACATCCAGTCACGTAGGCATTTCATTACTGAGCAAGCCTATCAATAATGGAAATTATAGATTCATAAGTCAGCAAATAACAAAGTGCATCTCTCCAAGGCTAAATAAGCAAGAACAGGATATAACAACTGCTTTGTGGCGACAGATTCCCCTTTGAACAAACCACAAACCTCAACAAAGATGACTGGTCCCCATAGCAACCCATATGTCACAGTTTTGGGAACTCTAGTGAAATCCAAACCATAGGATTGATACATTAGTGTTGCTATACCAGTTACCAGTCATATATGCCTACCCCCATCCCTTCTTCAACTTTCAATCTGGCCTTCACAACTAATATCTACACCCACATTCAAATCATCTATAAATTACTGTTCATTACTGTAATTTAAGCAGACCGGATTAAAAATTGCTTATTCCTATCACTAAATCTAGCTGAGGTCAAGTGATCCTCTCTCAACCTAGGAAGGAATAGGGAGACAGGCAACAAAAGAAAAGGGTAGATGCAGTTGTAATTAGAATATACTACCAATATTCAAAGTATCGAACATTAGGTAGCCCTAACTCTCGATCATTGGGTGTTCTTATTTCTAAAATCGATAATGTGGGTATTCAACTCAAGCATTAGCATCATGAAGCTAAACAATAGTTAAATGTGGTGGATCACAACAGGTGAAGCGAAACTTCATAGGAGTTCCCACAAGAGGTTGCCACAGTACAAGCAGGTGTACAATCCTCCAGGTTGTGAGTGATGGCATTCAGGACTATGAGTGGTGGTAAAATCAGCCATGGGTGGAGTATCCTTTACCAGTGCTTTTGACACAACTCCTATTAGACTCCTTTTCCTGAGAATCACAAAATCTGAGTGTAAATAACTCCTTTATAGCATAAATTATTAGTTTTACAGCAACAGAACAAATTAATGCAATTACAAAAAACTGTGCAAGCATATGTAAGATACCAGAAAACCATCCGCCAATCTCCTTTAACCAGTTGGCCAGGTTCAGCCATGAGAACCGACCATCCATATCAAACGTGTATTTAGTTTCATTATGCAGTTTTCTAAATTCTTCCTTGGGTCTTTTCACCTCTCTACAATTTGCCTCTATTGGTTCACTAAAGTTATCAGCAATATAAGAACAACAGGCTTTGCCGACTATTTGGCACATTCCACCATGTGCAGCAGTTAAATAGTCAAGTACCAACTGGTATTGTCTAAGAATCTTGGTGTGATGTTGCAAAGTTTCTGAAGTTATCGCCATTATTATTATTATTATTATTAATTTTTATTTATAGGGCGCCACAAAGTATCCGTAGCACCGTACAAGGACAAACAATGGCACAGTACAAGGTGAAACAGCACAGTACAAGTAACAGTAAGCACTATAACTCTGGGGGCTCAGGCACAGCATGAAAGGGAGGGAGGGAGGGGAAAAGTGAGTATAGGCAGGTAACTATGGCCCAAGAGGGTGGGCACGGATGACAGGTAAAGAGTCTGTCACTCACCAGACTGTGAGTGCTTCTTCCCGTGTGTTTAGGAACCGTGGCCGTCCACCTTCCTGAGGGTCTGCGCATGCGCAGCCCTTTCAAACCTTCAGTACCTGTTCCTTTAAGTTAATTGGCTGATCAGGCAACACTCCCTAATTAAAGCACCTGAGTTCCATACCTCATTGCCTGATCTTGGAGTCTCATTCCCCATGAGCCTCTGAAGGTGTTCCTGTGTTTCCTCGTGTATTCAGCGCTGCTGATTCCTGTGGTTTCCAAACCACTTCAACTCTCCTGTGGTTTCCAGATCACTTCAACCCTCCTGTGTTTCATCGTGACTGTTTAGCTGATTCCTATCCGCTGCCTCCGTGCACTACAGTCTTCAGCTCACTTCAACCCGCCTGTGTTTCATCATGACTGTTTAGCTGATTCCTATCCGCTGCCTCCGTGCACTACAGTCTTCAGCTCACTTCAACCCGCCTGTGTTTCATCATGACTGTTTAGCTGATTCCTATCCGCTGCCTCCGTGCACTACAGTCTTCAGCTCACTTCAACCCTCCTGTGTTTCATCGTGACTGTTTAGCTGATTCCTATCCGCTGCCTCTGTGCACTACAGTCTTCAACTCACCTCAACTCTCCCGTGTTTCCTCGAGACTGCTACAGCTGATTCCTATCCGCTGCTCTCCATGCTCAACTGTTCCAGCTCAGCTCTACTCTCCCGTGTTTCATCGTGACTGCACCTGCTGGTTCTACCCGCTGCCTCCGTGTACCTGCAGAGTCCTGCTGGCTGCTATTCCTCAGTTCTACTTGTCTGCAGCAGCTGATCCGCTCTCCGTGCTTCTCAGTGTTCCTGCCGGTGTCTACTCGCCAGTCTGCATCGGATCTACGCCTCGCTGCTTTCATCTCGGCTAGACCATCGCTACTCTTCAGGGTCCTCCAGGAGTCCAGTTCTACATACTACTGCTTCCTGAGTATTTGTTGCTTTCCCTGCTGGTCTACCTACCTGTGCGCTGCACCTACTTGATTACCGCTTCACCCTCCAGGGACTTCGCATCCTGCCGGTCTCCAACCGTTCAGGTATCTCTGCACTCCTGTCTGACAGCCTGCTCCTGAACCACGGTATGCATACTTCTCATTGACTGTGCTGGTGTATTGCATATCTTGCTGGACTGAGTTGTTCTCCTCTGGAGTTTACTATCTGCTGAGACTATTGCCATCATTGACTGTGTTATCTTTTGCCCGGATAGTTTCTGTGACTTTGTATTATTGCAGTGCTGTTCAGTCATTACTATATTGTGCATGTCATTGTGGATCAAGTTCAAGGTGCCCGTGTATCCTCTGTATTGCAGTCTCTCCCCGTGCTCCTCCTCACATATATATCCAGTGGTACAACTTGCTAGAGGCAGACCACTGATCCCTGTTTCCTGTGTCACCTGTTCCAGTATCCTCTCACATAGCAGTGGTACAACTTGCTAACGCAGACCACTGACTCCCCGGATACCTCCACTTGGATTCCATTCCTTCACCCAGACAGCGGTACAACTTGCTAAACGCAGACCGCTGACTCTCATCACCTCCTCGTTGCTGTTGGACATTCTTCCTCACCATAGCAGTGGTACAACTTGCTACCGCAGACCACTGACTACCCTCACGTTCCTTTGTCCATTCAGTTCCTCGTGTACTTCCATATATATATTACCAGTGTTGCTAGTCATAGACTTTCATGAGCATCTCTATCATCTGCTGTCTCATGTTCCGGAATCACCCGGCTACCAGAGTACCATATTACCATCTATACTGCTCTGGTAAGCTCATCATCTGGTGATCCCTGGGTAAAGACTCCTAGTGCCCGTGACAGAGTCACTGAGGGGAGCGGAGAGAAGCGAGAGGAGACAGAGGGCAGAGGGTTGGAGAGGAGGTGAACTGAGTAGCTGGAGAGCGCAGTTAAAAGTGATGGAAACAGGAGGTAGGAGAGCCCTGCTCAAAGGAGCGTACAATCTAAAGGGAGGGGAAGACAGACAGGCACATGGATGAGACGGAGATGGAGTCGAGGAAGGGGGAGAAGGGAAGAAGGGATGAGAAAGAGAGGTAGCCGACCGGTGGGAGTTTAGGCATGAGACTGGAATGCTTTAAGGAAAAGGTGGGTTTTTAATGTTCGTTTGAAAGAGGACAGATTAGGGGAAGTTCTGATGGAGCGGGGGAGCTTGTTCCAATGGAGGGGAGCGGCGCGGGAGAAGTCTTGGATACATGCATGAGAGGAGGTAATCAGAGGGGAAGAGAGGCGGCGATCGTTGGACGATCGCAGTGGGCGGGAGGGAGTGTGAATAGAGATAAGGTTAGAGATGTAGGGAGCAGTGGAGTTGGCAAGGGCCTTGTAAGTCAGAGTGAGGAGCTTGAAAAGGATTATGTCCAATACATGGTCAGTAACATCAAACAATTTTGCTAAGGCTTTTATTTTGTGAGCATTTTTATCTGGACAAGCAAATGGGTTGGGTACGCTTTAACAATGATCAGAAATCCGACAACGAGGTGGCCTACAAAAAAATCCAAATTTACCAAAAACCATTTGCAATATGCACAGACTTACCTGAAAACCCACGCTGCAGATCTCCAATGGCACCATCATGCTGACAGCAAGTCATTCCAATTTGACAGCTCTCTGGCACAACACATTGACGTCATCACGACCTGTATCAATGTTGATTTAAAGCAGGCCTGTCCAACCTGTGGCCCTCCAGGTGTTGTGAAACTACAAGTCCCAGCATGCCCTTCCAGCTATCAACTGGTTGTCTACTGCCAAGCATGCTGGGACTTGTAGTTTCTCAACACCTGGAGGGCCGCAGGTTGGACAGGCTTGATTTAAAGCATCAATGTCAGGTTGTGTTTAAACACTTAACCTGTGGGGTCCAACATTGCCGCTTTAAATCAACATTAATAGAGGTCACGATGACGTCAAAGTATTGTGCCGGAGAACTGTCAAATCGGAATGACTTACTGTCAGGATGATGGTGCAATCGGAGATCTGCAGTGTCGGTTTTCAGATAAGTCTGTGTATATTGCAATCAGTTTTTGGCAAATTCAGCATTCATTTGAGGGCCTCCTTGTTGTCAGATTTGTGGTAATCGTGAAAACGAAACGATTACCAACACAAGCAAATAAGCTAAGTGCATATCCAAGCTTTTATATACAAGAGGAGATATACCAAATCATGTGTTTTCTCTTCTTGATCTATACTGTCCTTTTGGCTCTGTGATTTGCTGGACTGTATATAAAGTCTATATGGTGTTTTGCACCCAAGTGGCGGACATGAGTCTAGCTAATGTACAAGTGCTATGAAACTTTTATGCTCTAGTTCCACACACATAATACAGACTTTCTGATAGCATGCTTTTGTCCTCCCTTTATTATTTCCTCTGCATACCATAAGAGGACAGAGGTATTCATAGTTGATGAGGTTGAAAAAAGACACCAGTCCATCAAGTTCAACCTATTTTGGATCTCCTGCGATCCTGCACTTATATTTGAAATTGATCCAGAGTAAGCAACCGCCAATCTGTTTCAATTGTGAAAATCCCCCCAGATTCAATATTGCAGTCCTATTTTTACCCTATATGCACTACTATCCTTCATTTTAATTAACGGTTGTATTCATGGATACACTTTTCCGCTAAAAATTTGTCTAACCCTTTCATAAACATATCTATTGAATCTGCCATCACAACCTTCCCTGGCAATGAATTCCATAGCTTGACTGCCCTTACTGTAAAGAACCTCTTCCTTTACTGGCTGTGAAATTTCCTCTCCTCTAACATTAGGGGGTGACCGCGTGTCCTGTGTATAGTCCTTGGGATAAAAAGTTCCCATGAAAGTTCTCTGTATTGACCCGTAATGTATTTGTACATAGTAATCATATCTCCCCTTAGACGCCTCTTTTCTAAAGTAAACATGCCTAAACTGGCTAACCTTTCCTCATAACTTAATGACGCCATACCCTTTATCAATTTTGTCGCCCTTCTCTGAACCCTTTCTAGTTCCAAATTATCATTTTTTATAGAGTGGTGCCGAGAAATGTACTGCATATTCAAGATGAGGTCTTACCAACGATTTATACAGTGGCAAAATTACACTGTCTTCCCTTGCATCTATGCCCCTTTTTATGCATGACAATACTTTGCTTGCCCTTGCAGCTGCTACTTGACATTGAGCACTATTGCTAAGTCTACTGTCTACGAGCACTCCCAAATCCTTTTCTATTACAGATTCTCCTAAATTAATTACATTTAATTTATAGATTGCATTCTTGTTTTTGATCCCTAAATGCATAACCTTACATTTATCTATGTTAAACCTCATAATCCATTTGGCCGCCCAATCCTCCAGTTTATTTAAGTCCCTCTGTAGAGAAGCTACATCTTGCTCTGATTTTATTACCTTACAGAGTTTAGTGTCATCTGCAAAAATAGAAACTTTACTCTCTAAATCATCACCAAGGTCATTAATAAATATATTAAAAAGGAGTGGCCCCAGCACGGAACCTTGAGGTACTCCACTTAAGACTTTTGACCAATTAGCAAATGTTCCATTTATCACAACTCTCTGTTCCCTATTCTCTGACCAGTTTTCGATCCAAGTACAAATGTTGATTCCTAGACCCAGTTCCCTTCTTTTGTAAACCAACCTCTTGTGTGGCACTGTATCAAAGGCCTAATCTAAGTAGACCACATCTACTGTGCTGCCCTGATCTAAGTTCCCACTAACTTCCTTGTAGAAACTAATTAGATTAGTTTGACATAACCTATCCCTCACAAATCTATGTTGATTCCCACTAATAATTGTATTGCGTACCAAGTAATCCTGAATACTATCCCTTAAAGTACCTTCCAGTAGTTTCCCCACTATTGATGTCAGGCGTACAGGTCTATAATTCCCTGGTTGTGATCTCGTCCCCTTTTTAAACAACAGCACCACATCTGCTATTCTCCAATCCCTTGGTACTGAGCCTGATGAGAATGAATCTCTAAAAATTAAGAATAGCGGTCTAGCTATTTCCGAGTTTAACTCCATAAGGACCCTTGGGTGTATGCCATCTGAACCTGGAGCTTTATTTATCTTAATATTCTTCAGTCGCCTTTGGACTTCTTCTTCTGACAACCAAGTATTAATTAATGGCATGGTTTCATTTCCATTTTTATGTATTACTCCTACCATTTGTTACTCTCTAATACTGAAGAAAAGAAAGTGTTTAATACCTCTGCTTTTTCCTAAGTATCATTTATCAATTCACCCATCTCACTTCTTATGGGTCCTATATTATCTTTTTTAATCCTTTTGCCATTTATATAATTAAAAAACTTTTTGGGGGTTTGTCTTACTTTCTTTTGCAACGTGCCTTTCATTTTCTAATTTAGCCAATCTAATTAAATTTTTGCATGTTTTATTACATTCCTTGTACCTACCGAAGAACTCCTCTGACCCTTCAGACTTAAACAATTTAAATGCACGCTTCTTCCTTTGCATTTCTTCCCTTACCTTTTTATTTAGCAAACATTGGTTTAGACTTAATTCTTTTACATTTATTTTCCATAAGAATAACCTTATACGTGTATATTTCCAACATTTTAAAGACAGCCCACTTTTCTTCCGTATTTTATCCTTCAAAGGCTTTGTCCCAGTCTATGCTCTTTATAGACTCCTTTAGCATATTAAAATTTGCCTTTCTAAAGTTTAAAGTTCTAGTTGATCCCTTATACCATTGCTTCTGGAAACTATTTTCAAATGAGACCATATTATGATCACTGTTTCCCAAGTGCTCCCGTACTTGAATATTTGATATTACGTCTACATTGTTTGTTATTACTAGGTCCAGTATAGTCCGGTTCCTAGTTGGTTCCTCTACTATTTGGGACATGTAATGGTCTTTTAGCGTGCTCAGAAACCTATTTCCCCTAGCGGTACCGCAGGTCTCAGTACTCCAATCAATGTCCGGATAATTAAAATCTCCCATAATTAAAATTTTACCTAGTTGTGTAGCCTTTTCAATTTGCTGTAGAAGTTGGGCTTCCTCAATCGTACTAATATCTGGCGGTTTATAGCATATCCCTATCAGCAACTTCTCTGAACTTTTTCCTCCGTTGGATATTTCCACCCACAATGCTCTTATCACCAATAGTCTCGTATATAACTTCCTGAATACTTGGTTTTAATTCTGGCTTAATATAAAGACATACTCCTCCTCCCCTTTTATTTACCCTATCCCTCCTGAAGAGAGAATAGCCTTCCAAGTTGACTGCCCAGTCATGTGTATCATCCCACCAGGTCTCAGTAATACCTATAATATCATACTGCTCATTCATTGCTACTAGTTCTAACTCCCCCATTTTACCTGTCAGGCTTCTTGCATTTGCAAGCATACACTTAAGTCTATTGCCTCCCTGCCAGTATTCCTTACTGACAAGGGCAGGCTGGGCTGGTGGTAGGGGGCCATCAGCCCACCGGGCTGGTCCCATAGTGGGCTACCTTGGGCTAGGTCACTGGGCCACCTGCATTTTACTTCCTTTAAAATAGGCTGCTGAGTCGAGTCTTGCCCCCGGGCTGAAATTTGCCAGCCCTCCCCTTCTTACTGGGCATCCACTTATAACATTAACTACCGCTATATATCAACCCATGTGCACTGGACTTTCTTAGCTGTTTGATTAAAACTAGCAGAGTGATTAAACCATATGTTCCAGTTTTTATCAAAATTGCCTCTTTTCATAACAGTTCTGCAAGAATTGATAGTTTTATTTCCAGCTTTAATTGGCAGTGCAATCCCATAAAAAGTGAGGTTAACCCTGTCTGTCATATATCCCAAATCTCCATCATATGTCTTTACATCTAAATTGGTGTTGTATATACATATTTCTACTGTCTTAGTTTCGCAAGGGATTCTGGTCTTATTTCTATGTGCTGCCAACCAAGGAGCAGCAGCCCAGCCTGTGACTGTCAGGCTGTAGGGTTTGTCTTGAAAGCGCTGGTTAAATTATATGGTTTCTATTCCATTCTGTAACCCATTGGGCTATCTATTCCCATGATACAGGGACTGTCAGTATGGGCATGGTTTGTGATGAAATGGGTGAGTGGGTGCATATCCAGCGGTTACTGACTTTACCTAGTGCCTCAGCATATGCATAATGAATGGATATGACCCTATTATCCCAGGGTTCTTGTAAAACATTATGCAAAGGGGGTGGGCTACACATTTTGCAAAGGGGGTGGGCTACATAGGTCTCATTAGAATTTTCTTGTTTGATGACAGGGAAATCAATAATAAGTGCCCATACAAAAATCATAATGCCTACCCAAAAACAATGCCTCCTAACATAGAGGCCCATGATCCTTGATTTGACCTATATTTCAAGTAATGATGCCCAATTATTTGGAGTACTATTTTTTTCTTTTACTGGCCTGGATAATTTTCTTGCAGTAGGATGTGTGGATCCAGGCATCTCGTCCGTCCACTTTGACCGAGGTTGAGGTTGAGGTTGTGAGGAGAATCTAATATGGGCTTTCAAACTGGGGGTCCAGTCCTTTCCTTACGTACTTCTTTATACACACCCAGTCACCTGGTTGGAGGTTGTGAGCTTCCTCAGACAGGTTAGGTTCTGGAAAAGAAGCATATACCCTGTGGTGTATTTGCATTAGTTCATGTTGCAATCGTATTACGTATTAAGTCAGGTCAGCATGTTCATGTTGCAATTGCAGAGGAAAATAATATCTTGTCCTAGCAGGGGTTCCAAAAATGAATTCATTAATTCAAGACAATCATGAGGACATTCACAAAAAAATTGATTGTCATTTGTATCCTCCCCTTCGCTTCCTTCCTGTTCAACATCCCACCCTCCCGTCTCAGTATTCCCCTCTTCTGGACCCAGTGGAAACAGTGTCACTGGGTTCAGAACTGTGCATCCCTTGACGGTAATGTTGGAAGGTGTGAGTAGGGCTTCCTCATATTTTGTAAGTCTAGCAGCTGACAAGTGTCTGGTTTGAACTTGATTTAGGATCTCTGTGAACGCATGAGGATCCTGAATGTTTAACGGGTATCCCATTATCCGGGTTTAACGGCTACCCTAGCTTGCCACATATCCATAGTTAAGTGGATAGTCGGTACATGGGCATTTTCTAGGGTCTTGATGACTTTATGTTTAACCTCCCAGTACAGCTGAGGAATTGCTGTTTGGTAGAAATGGAATCGAGATGAAATTTGGTAGCATGGACACATGATCTAAACTAATCTGCTAACACCTGATGCATTGGTGGTGGAAATTGAATGCACATCCAATGCTAACTTAGTTGTTATAGCTTAAGTGATCTGCTGTTCAACGGGAAGCTAGCTGTCATACTTGCAAATACTTGCTTCACAAACAATTGTTGTTCAAAGCAATGTGTACTCTACTTGGTCCACTTCTATATAGAAGTTTCACCCCCAGCAGTAGTGGCCAAAGTGCACAAGGGTGCCATTTGAAAATCGTGGATTGCATTAGTGTAGTCAGTTTGCATTTGAAAATTGGTTGCTGGACTACATACTAATAATGAAGATATTGACGATGAAGGTGCTGATGGTGAAGATTTCATGAGGTGTCTATACATTCTGCTGCTAGATGATGCTGGACTGCTTGTACCATACATGATTTTCCACCTTTTGATAAACTACTCTTGAATGAACTTGCTGCAAATAGCATAAAAGGGAGATTGCTCAGGGCCGTCTTTTCCATTGGGCACGCTGGGCAGGTGTCCGGGGGCCCTGCAGCCCAAGGGGGCCCTCTGGAGGCAGGAAAAAAAAGAAAACCCTGAAAAAAAAGAAGAAAATACTTACCGTGCTGTCAGCTGGCGATCCGGCTCCCTCCCTGGTCTCCTCCTCCGTCGCGCTGGCAGCGCATGTCGGGCATCACGCCCGCCCGACATCTATTGCGGAGCGCAACGGAGGAGGAGACCAGGGAGAGAGCCGGATCGCCAGCTGACAGCACAGTAAGTATTTTCTTCTTTTTTTCAGGGTTTTCTTTTTCCTGCCTCCGACGGGCCCCCCTGGGCTGCAGGGCCCATATATATAATTATTATTTTTTTATTTTTGTATATATAGGGGCCCCGGTGGACTGCTGTGCCCGGGGGCCCAAGAGGTTCTTAAGAGGGCCCTGAGATTGCTAGCTTTCGTGCAAGTCTTTCTTACCTCTCTGTCTTTCTGTATTACCCCGTATTGTTTTATTACTGTGTTTGGTCCCAATTGTAAAATGCTACAGAATTTGCTGCCACTATATAAATAAATTATGATGATGATGATGATGATTATAATAAAGGGAGGAGGTGCCTATATCTACTTATTGGGGTATTGTATAGTTGTTAACAGCTGTGAGTGTGGTAGAGTCAGGGAAACTCACAGCTATGGAGCAACACATAGACAAAACAAGACATACAAGACACAAAAGAGAATAATAAACTAGCAAGCTGGGTCTGAGGGCAGAAGAGGTACATGAGGTTATTTAACAGGCAGGGAGTTCAAGGGCAGGCAAAGATCAAAGAGCAAGGTCCAGTAATCATAGTAAAGGTCAAACACACTGAATCCAGCAGCAGAAGATATACCAATCTATATAGGACAAATATACAGGAACTAGGTAAACTAACACCAACAAGGCAAATATATCAATGAGTGTATTTATGTAAGTCCTGGCTGATGACCTGCTAGGTAGTAAGCAGTGATGAGTCTTGCAAGTGCCGATAAATTAACTGAAATGTGGAATTCCTGTTATCATCTCAAGAAGAAGGGTAAGTATGATTGCTTAGGAACCTTCAGCACAGAAACACAACAACTCTGACATTCAGCAAAATCTGGAATGGATACTGTAGACAACAGAGTAGGAAAAACATAATACTCTGCTCCACAATATAATTCAAATGAACACAATTGGTTTGTTAAAGAAAATGTTTTGTTTTATTTGAACTGAGCAGTCAAATACAGCGCCTAGTCTTTTGGCCACTTACTAACACAGATGTGATACTGTCCCTCACGCAATTGCCTTCACAGTCAAACATTTGGATTGTAAAATCAAGAAATATGTTATTTTTGTGGATGGGGGTGCTGCTCAAAGTTAAACACTGGCAAAGTAATCTCAATTTCACTGGCTTCACTAGAAAGTAAACTGGTGTCAGTCTGTTGGAAAATCACAGAAATGTCCTAGCAAAATGGCTCACCCCAGTAAGAGTGTCCCCAGAATTGTCGATAATGGAGCGCACCGAATGTGTGCATTACAACTGGTTGGAATTTCTTAAAATGTGAGAGATCACTGCAGGAGATGCTGTCTGTGACCCATAAAATTTCTGGTCATTTTCGGCATACAGCGACCACACGTAGAGATCATTGCAGCAGCTACTAAAAAAATTCCTGCCATGCCATCAATTGAAGCAAGAGAGTATTCCGTTGAAAGACTAGACTTTCATTTGGTCAACATTCAGAAAGCTGACAAGATTAAGATCGACAACTCAAGTGTCGAAAGTCTAATTAAGTCAACAATTCATATGGTCGACAGTATTATTAGGTCAACAATTAGGTTGAAAATCCACACGGTCAACAGTATTATTAGCTCGACAATTCAAATGTAGACAGTAATGTATTGTTTGTGTGGGATAGGGTTAGGGATATTATTGTCGACCTAATAATAATACTGTCTACATTTCAATTGTTTACCAAATAATCATGTCAACGTCATTGTTGTCGACTTTCCAGTCCTGTCTATATTATAGCACTGCCCATATTAACAATGATCATGTAACTATTGAAAATATGTATAAGACCCAACAAGAGGTAGTAACATGGTGGAATTCCATACTTTATATGTGACATCTCTAACTGGCACTGAGGTGGTCATTACAAAATAAACTGTAAATGAATATAAATTAATTTTCATGATATGAATACTAATGTAGGAACAAAAACAGCTCAATATTACATGATTTTACCTATTTCTTTACAACTTTTAATAAAATCCAGATCCAAAGTCAAAACACATGCAGATTTTTGGCAAAAAGCAAAAACCAAAGCACAAAGATGGTGTCTGCTCACATCTCTACTGAAAATGATCAAACTGGTAGGCAGTCTTTAAAAAGCACTGAAAGAGACTTTAGTGATACTGAGTAAAATTAGTCAAAATTAATTCAGTCTTGTAGTGAATATGACATCAGTTCACTGGCTGTCAGAGCACTTC
Source organism: Mixophyes fleayi (assembly GCF_038048845.1). Lineage (NCBI taxonomy): Eukaryota > Metazoa > Chordata > Amphibia > Anura > Limnodynastidae > Mixophyes > Mixophyes fleayi. The sequence continues at coordinate 168,810,025 of NC_134404.1, read as the reverse complement.
AGCCACGGTGCACTAACTGTGTGATGAGCAGATGATCTTCCTCCTTTTCCCATTCTCTAAGATGCAGGAAGTTGCGGGAAAGTGCCTGTAACATCACCAGCTGGATGCTAGACGGCCCTCCCCCGCTGGAGCTAGTTATTCACTTGCAAGTGAAACCAGCCAGCAGGCTCATATTGTATGGTTCACAATTATGACTTATAACCAGAGGATCTGTCAGAAAGAGGTTCTCCCAGTTCTGGCCCTGGAAATGATGTAATCATTGCACAGAACAGTAGCAATTTTTTTTTTAAATAGCCACTGATCTCACAGGCCCTTTCAGTGTGGAGGCCAGGGGCTACAGTCCTATCTTGCCCATTATTAGTCCGTCAGTGACAATGATACAATACTAATATACATCTTTGATGCAAAAAGAGTTGTTGTCATATACTTTTCCTGAGCAGAGATTAAATTAATTTAATATAATGAATTCTTATTAAACGGTGTGATTATTAATGTGAGATAACAGTGGTGCAATAAGAGTACATATACCTAATAAGGTTGTGATAGTGGAGGTCAAAAGGTTTTTTATCATTTACATATGCGGTAATTACAAAGCATTCTCAATGCACAAATTGTTGAGTTTAGTGTTGTCTGATGTGTGCCTGACATAAACCTGTCTCATGTGCTACTGGAGAAGAGATGCGTCGACCTCTCAAATTGTGTAAAAATTGTATTTTAATGTTGTTTCTTTCCAGCAGTTTAAGCGTGTGTCTAACTCAGCATGAGGCAGATTGATTTTGATGAGAAAGGACGTTGCTTATGGTGACAACAACCAACTTGCTTAATGCTACTGACCTATTGGGAACACCAAACAGCAATTAGCTTTCAATATCAAAGGCAATAAAAGGATACAACAACTGAAAAATTGCGAAAGCTGTGAAAAAACTACTGGCACATACCTAGCAGGTTCTTATCATTTGAACATAACGCAGCTTAGTAGAAATGGGCAGATTGTATCTTCATGCTGAATTTGTAAATAAATATTTGTATTTCTGTACTATAACCTGAATTATATATTCCCCTTTGCAGCTCAGTCCTTGTTGTTGTGACTGTGTTCTTTTTGCTGGGCTTATTTAAATTTCATGAATATGTTATTACTATTGACGTATATCCTTGAGGATTGTTTGTACATATTGAATTCTTCCATTTATTTCCTGCAGTTTGGCCAACACTTTCATTTGGTCCAGGCGGTTTGTTTTGCTGAACTGAATTGTAGCAGTTACAATTGTAATTGTTTTTAATTTCTCCCAATGCAAATGTTTCTGCAGTGTGCAAAAAAGAGAGAAATAGTGACAATAAAATTAAATTGAGCAGAATAAAGCGCTTAAGCAAAGAAGGTGTTCAACATTTCATAGAAATAGGCTTCCAATCATGTAACTTTTTATTTTGCTCACACATCTGCCTCTGAAACATAATATTTATTTCTAAAATGACTTCTGAAGCCATCTGGCTCCAGGCTCAAACTTTTTAACAAAAAAAAGTCAAATTTATCTGGGCACAGGACAAGGCGAAATCATTAGGCAGAAAGAGCAGCCTGAATTAACAGCCAGACGATGAAGCCTTAAAAAAAGGATAGGATCTAAAGTCTTTGGCAGCATGTATAATGGCATTTGTGGTTCTTAACAATTTGCGAATGCTTACAAATAAGTCTTTAAGTTGGAACTAGAACCAAGATGCAGCTCATCTAGGCAATTATGCGAGACACAGATTTGTTGTATTAAAAATGGCAGATCTTTCTTAAATTATATCATAAGTTTACAATTAGTTTTTCTATTAGTTTGATTACAAATATGCAAACCAAAATTATAAACTGATCCTACATAAACTACTACGCAGAGTATAATATATACTGTATGTTAGTGTGTTTTACCAATACAAAAATTAAATACATTAAATATGTCTAAGTATGGAAATTAGTTAAATTACATAGTCAAAAGTAAAATGGTATTATATAAAACATTGGAGATGATTAATTAAAATGATGCAAAAATGCAGTAAGAGAAATCAACCAGACTGACCACAAATTTCTGATTGCAATGAATAATAACACATTTGCATATTACATAGACCGCTATTGATTTTCTTAATTGCCACTTCAGATAACGAGTTACCATGGATTTGTGTACGTGTGTCTGAAAAGTCCTGCTCCTCCTTAGGCACTCACATTTGACTTTTTCAACTTGGACTCTTTCAACTTCATAAATATACATCTGCTATTTGTACAAGCTTTGTTGTGTCCTTGGTGATGTCATCAGTTCCTTGCCCGAGCTACAGGTATCCTTGTGATTGTAAAACCCAGTGCTCTAACTCCCTTATTAATGTTGACCTAACTTTCTCTTTTGGCTATGCTAGAACATTAGTTAACAATACCTTGTTTGTCTACCTACAATATGCCACATGCTAACAATGCTATCTGCTACAATCTGCTTATCCCTGATATGTTCTACTCTGTTTATGCCCTTTTCGCCATCTGCATTCTACTAAGACATCTTCAGGGCCACGGTATTCCATTACATAGTTTCAATGTGGGAGACACCTCTGAATAATGGTATACCCATTCAACTCTGCACCTACACCTAACCTGGGGGTAAATTTATCAAGCTGCGAGTTTCAAAAAGCGGAGATGTTGCTGATAGCAACCATTTAGATTATAGCTATCATTAATTTAGTACAAAATGACAGCTACAATCTGATTGATTGCTATAGGCAACATCTCCACTTTTTCAAACCTGCAGTTTGATAAATGTATCCCTTGTGGACGCTGCTTGCTTCGCCCGGCAGCTCCTGTCTGCCAAGAACAATGTTGGACTATTGACTTGATATGTATCCAGCTTACAGTACCACTGTTCCACCAAAGGGGTCACTGTGGTACTTGGAATGCTCTCCTATCTTACAGAGCTAAGCTCGTTACTCCAGGATACTTAGTATCAGTCCCTGGCCTATAACAGCCTTCCTGTTCCAGCAGCCTTTGCCAGTTAATCTGTTGCCTTTACTGCTGCTGTTTTTTCTGTTTATGAATCATGTTTATTTTCCTGGTTTTGACCTCTGCTTGGCTCCTTGTTTTGCTTCTCATCTTAAGACCCAGACCTGGGTTTGTTGTACTTCTCTTCTGCCTTCTCCCTGGTATTGTGGTGGACCATATGTCCTTGACCCCTGCCTTGTTTGACCCTCCTGTTTACGGTGTCTGCATTCCATTGCACCACTAGTAATCCTGCACCTACAGTCAGTGGCATATCCAGCTATGTGTCTGCATTCCATTGCACCCTGTGTATTATCTCGACTGTCTAGTGCTAATGCTGCGCAGACCATTGCATCCTGTCTCCAGTATCTCCTGTGTATCGGTCCGCAGACTATTGCACCCCATGTGTCATCTCCGCTATCTAGTGATAACACTTCCGCAGACCACTACCCTTTCTCGGCTTGCTGATCATCCTGTGCCTTGTGCCTCCTGAGTTACCTGGAGTCCTACTACAAGTGACACATCTCCAGAGTCCAAGTAACCTGACACCCGTGACTCACCCAATGCCTTGTGCCTCCCCATTAACCTGCAGTTCTGACACCTGTGACTCATCTGGTGCCTCGTGCCTCCAGAGTAAATCAAGTATCCTGACACCCGTGGTCTCTCCGGCTTCTCTGCACTACCTCTTTGAACTTTATTACTGTTGACAATCCTCTTCATCTGTGGCTTCCTGAGTAACCCTTGCTATATCTGCCATATTCTGCTGATTTGTATTTGATGCCTTACTATTTATTGAATCCCTTACCTGTGTAACTCGTGTCAAATGAAAACCACTTTGTTCCACTTGCACTCAGTGGTTTTTATATGGGAATCCTGACATTGGGTCTATATCTGCCACAACCTTAACATTGCCCTTTTGCACAATATTATCAAATATTTACCCATAATTATTATGGCATAATCAGGAGTTAAGTAAATAATATATAACTTTGGACATATTTACTCCCAAAGTTATGATTACATGAGAAGTCACTGTAAATCAACAAATGGTTAATGGACGCTGAATCTACTTTCAAGGCCTGTCTTTTGTCATCTAACTTCAATGTTCATATTTTCAGTAGAGATGGTCCCTGACCCCCGTGTTTTGGTTTTGGTTTTGGTTTTGGATCTGAATTACCTTCGTGTTTTGGTTTTGGTTTTGGCAAAACTGTCCTTGCGTGTTTTGGTTTTGGTTTTGGTTTTGTTTTGCTATTTTTAGACAAACCTGGTTGTCTTCCCCTCCATCTTTGACTATTGGCAATGTAGCCATCGTCTTTGGGTGTATATTACACCCTCCACTTGTAGTTAAATAGAAAAAAATCAGCCTGCATTGACTGTACGTTAAATAGAAATGGACAAAGGCAGTTTGGTATCTGTCTGCATCAGTCCCCCACTCCACTACTAGTAAAATAGAAAACAGTTCTGCCGTTATAGACTGTAGAATATAAATAGAAAGGCAGTTTGATGTCAGTCTGCATCAGCCCCCTCCCCCTCCACTTGTACTTAAATAGAAAAGAAGACGGCCTGCATAGACTGTACAATATAAAACAAAATGGACAAAGGTAGTTTGGTGGCTGTCTATGCCCCCCCCCCTCCTCCACTTGTAGTTAAATAGAAAAAAAGCGGCCTGCATAGACGGAACAATATAAAAAGAAATGGACAAAGGCAGTTTGGTGTCAGTCTGCATCAGACCCCCTCTCCACTAGGAGTAAAATAGAAAACTATTCAGCCGTTATAGACTGTAGAATATAAATAGAAATTGAGAAAGGCAGTTTGGTATCTGTCTGCATCATCCTCATCAACATCCTCATTAGCGCCCTCGTCGCCTACACAAATCTCCCCCTCATCCTCTTTTAATTCCAAAGTGGCATCCTCAATTTGCGTATCACCGGCTACACTCGGCTGTTCAGGCACACATCAGCAGAACTGCTGAAAGGGCCCTTCTTTATGGGTACACTAACAGAATGCTCACGATTAGACATACCACTGGTGGATGGACTCTCCACAGCGATTGGTTTCATTTCTGATTCAGAGCATACATTATCCTCTAATGCCTTACTGTTTTCTTGCAGCTCAGCTTTCACGCGTAACAGTAGTTGTGCACCACTTTTAGACTCCAAATTACTTGGTCTTGCTTGGTCACGAGTGACCGTACAAGAAGAAGGCTCAGTAACATTTTTTGATCTGCCACTAATAGAGAAAGGCGAGGGGCTCATTCTTTCTTTGCCACTGCGTGTGTTGGCAATTTATTTTTTATCGGCAGTTAACTTTTCCTCGGTTACACTACTTTTTCGCTTCAACACAGTAATTTTTTTTTTGTGTGTGTGTGTTTTTTTCCCTGATTTAAAAAGACTATGTACTTTTACATAGGCTTAACCAGATGATGTACTGGGAACATTACCATCAGGACTTGTGCCAGCACCTGTTTTCTGATCATGCTCATATGTGGACTGCTTTGAATTCATTTTAATGAGCCCAAACCACCTGTAGTGCAAAATATTCAAAAGATACTGCTGCTAGATATGACTTTTTGCAGCCAAAAAAATTATTGTTTCATACTGGGGAATATGGTACAACCCAAAGCACTTGTAGTGCAAAATATTCTATAGATACTGCTGCTAGATATGACTTTTTGCAGCCAGAAAAATTATTGTTTCATACTGGGGAATATGGGACACCCCAAAGCACTTGTAGTGCAAAATATTCTATAGATACTGCTGCTAGATATGACTTTTTGCAGCCAGAAAAATTATTGTTTCACACTGGGAAATATGAGACACCCCAAAGCACTTGACATGCAAAATATTCAATTGATACTGCTGCTAGATATGACTTTTTACAGGCAGAACAATTATTGTTTCACAATGGGGAATCTGGGACACCCCAAAGCACTTGTAGTGCAAAATATTCCAAAAAATGCCTCCTCTACCATCCTCTCTTCTTGCTCTAACAATCACTAGAAGAATTGGTAGCAGAATTTCAATAATAATTGAAAGAATAAGGTATACAATAATTGCTCTGTCCCTGCTCTAATACAGCCTGTGACCTAACCCTTCTCTCTCCCTCTGTCAAATGGCGATGTATTGCTGTGGCGGCGGCTATTTATGCATTTCAAATATCGCGAGAACCGAGCCCCGAGATCCGACGACGTCACAATGACGTTTTGCCTCGATTTCGATTCCAAACGGGCGGGAGAGTACCGAGCCACTCGGATAGGCAAAGTTCGGGCGGGTTCGGATCTCGGGGAACCGAGCCTGCCCATCTCTAATTTTCAGATACCTGGGACCCAGCCACAAGAAAAGATCATCATGTCACCTTTGGTTTATGGCACAGCTCAGATTCTGTGAATACAATGAAAAATAGTTGTTGTCATGTATGTGCATTATATTTCCTGTATGGAAAGTATATAAAAACTAAATATTTCATAATACATAGTGCAAGAAAACTATCTGTAGATCAATAATCAGTGAAATTTGGAATATAGCACCATAAGGTACATAAGGAATAATGTATTTTGTAGAAAGTAGATTATTCCATCAAACGCGTTTCACCTCATTTTCAAGGTTTCTTCAGGGATAAAGTGGTATAAGCCCATAGTGAACTTGCTAGTTTAAATAGCCCTCCTCTTGATATCCCATTGTTTGTTCCACGAGGATGTACACCGATTGGTCATTCAGTGAGGCTGGGCAGTAGTGTCATAGGGCTCTAATTGTGTTGCATATTTTTATGATTTGTAGATATTCTGGCCGGAACACTGTATGTATAACAGATGAAAAATAAACTGCACATATGCTCTATTTACGTCCAACATACATTACAACTTTCAATTTCTGACATTTAAACTGGTGAAGCGCCACATTTTCTAATATAAACAATTAGCAGTTTTTTGGGGCTAGTCTTCTATTGAGAAGCTGTTGACATTTTAGCATCCTCCAGGGAACAAATTACATGAAAAATATGTAGGTTTTCTGTATTTATTCTTGTTTATTTTAAGAAACTGTTAAGCATAATTGTTTGGTATACATAAACTCTGATTAAATCTGGTTGAGATTGTATTTTGAGATAAATCAGGCAGTGATTTAAGACTTTCCATGAGTGTCAGCTCTGGAACTAATTGGTCTATTTATTATAGTGCGAAAAAACCCTAATTCTGACCTCCACAGCCCCCAGTTGCAATAAGATCCACCACGCCTTGCCGGTGATAGCTTCCCAATCATAGGGAATCCTATTTAATAAGGATTCAACAAGTCTATATTTATTATAATTTTAGAGAAAACAGGTCTTATTAGAATAAAGAATAAAGCATTTTTTCAATTGCCAATATTTTTAAATATTTTATTTGTTTACTTTTTTAATCTATTTAAATGATGCTTTTATTTTTTTGTGAACTAAGTGGAACTGAAAACTCATGTCTAGCCTTTCAGCTTCACTGCGCTTGTGTGAATCGGCTTACCAGGTCACACATGCAGGGGCAAATGCGGGATTTCTAGAGGTGGGTTTCCATATATGTGATTCTAAAAAAAAACACACACACACACACACACACACACACACACACACATACAGTATATACACACACAATACTCTCATGCTCATCTCCAGGCTATTTGTAAATCGTATTTCTACTGATCACACAGAGACTGTGTTGCCATCAGGTGAAACCAGTGTATAGGAGGGCAGGGGCATAAGAAGAGATTTGTGGTCCGTTTATATGCATTTCAAACCAAATCACTACACCTGTACCATCATCACTTTTCCCCCTCTCCCTCCTTGCACATGCTTACTATGGGACCCAACATCACACAGAAAACATAATGCGTCCACTCATATAACTACACCATCATATATGTTTACAATCAGCCTATCTATGAGTTTAACATTGCAATACAAGTGATTGGATGCCTCCATAACCTCACACCACACAGATCACGTATAGAGAGAGGGATATTTGCTAAATCCTGTGTGCATGATGATTTCATCAAAGGGATATGTAATGGAGTTCACAACCATTCAAATTACTTGTTGACTAATTCATTTATACACTTAGGGGCAGAAGAACATGGCCTGTGCACTATTACGTTACGTTAATGTGAGCCGCGAGCAAAATCTGTGTTAAAATTACTGTAGTAATGTTAAAAATGCGTTGCCCGCGTTGTTCTAAAGACCATGACAAACCTTTCCCGCACATATACAATGGCCGTCTCCACATGGTATCATTAACCATATGGAGGTTCCAATTTAGGAAAATATTTTGTGAGGAAGAGCAGTGTAACATGCAATAGTGTTAGCTTCTATTTTTCTGAATTGTGGAAAATTGTATTTTACTGAAGAGGTTTTGTAATTTGCTGATCACACACTAACACCACTTCCAAATGCTACTACCAAATACACTAAGAATAAAATCACTATACTATACTGCTTCTATATATAGTAACACACACTACCACATGGTATTACCATGCACGCCAACAAGCACACATGATACTGTCATATACAGCAACACTTAATATTATATGTACACTAAAAATAACTGAATGACTAGACAACCACTCTGTCCCTATCGTGTTTTTTTCTTCATGAAACCTAGAAGTGAAGTTACTTACCTGTAGCTGTAGAGTAGTGTAAGGATAACATGTGAGGTGTTACAGGACAGACCACTAGGATGCACACTAACACTGGATTTATGACTCAGATCCTTCTTCTAGCAGCAGCCCCAGTATCAGATAGGAAACTCCAGGCTGATTACACTTATATATGGGCGGAGTCAGAGGCAAACCTGGTTCAACAGCAGCTCTTCTTCATTCATATGCATGGACGACAGTGAAACAGATTTGCTTTTACAAGGAGCTGAGGAGACTGAGGGGGCTCTGGGCAACAGGAAAATCCCCCTAAGTGCATGCCTGACATACGCATATTCCTTGAGACTAGGGGGATTTTAGGATTTTTAGACAGACCAGGTGGTTTTGCTGTGATTAATCCGTTCACACATGTTATGCTTGCTCAGGTGAGGTTTGTCGTTGCAAACCCACCAAGGATAACATTGACAAATCCTTAAGAAATAGGATGCCATCTGCATATCTGATCTGTTTTCTGCATTCCTTCTCTATCAGTTAACAATGCCTGGGGCTTTAATGTGTGTAGCTATGCGGTAGCATCGCTGCATACCTGATCTCTTGCTGGCATTCTCCATATACTCAGCTGATGCGTCATTCATCCAGCTGGTAGCTGAGATTATAGCAAGCAGCATCTCTTCTGGTTTCAGTTTACAGCATTAGTTGTGCAATCACTGCTGCCAATATTGCAGAAACCTCTGATCGGTTTTGCTGGCTTTATAAATCGCTTCCTCTTGTCAGTCCAATGCTTGTGATAGTTCTTGCTTGAACTAGTGTACCTTGTATACTGACCTGATCTGACCTGGATTGTAAAAAAGGAACTGCTGTCTTCTCCTGCAATCTGACCTTGACTTGTGAAATTTATTTACTCTCATATCAATACTTGCCTTGACCTCTGGCTTGTTTAAAGGAACTGCTGATTTCTCCTACTCCTGACCTAGGCCTATCTGGCACTGATTTCTGCTATTAACATCTTGGTTGCTCACCACCTGCTACCGTGTGCTGTCCATTCCACCAGGCAAGTGCCAGATTACTTTGCATTATCTCCTGTCTCCAAACAGGTGAAACGTACAGCAGGCCGTGCTTCACTTCATATGACGTCAGACCCGGTAGTGGAAGGGACTAACTAGCGAGTATCGTTCCATGTATATTTAGCTCAGATATAGACCATGTCTCCGATTACAATAGGCTTTTTGGATGAGCAGTATTTCGAGGTGTGAATGTGCTAATCAGTGGATGTGTGCCCCGACTGACAACATAAGATTAACTGGGCTGCCAACAAACTACACACAATCCGTGGTAAATGGCCTGCCGAATTTAGGAGGGCAGGAACTTACACAGGCTAAACTAATATAAGAAGGCAGATGAACTCACAACACAGGATTGTTAATTTTACTTTTGGATCACAAGGAAAGTGATAGGAATAAGGTTAATGTATCCATCTTATAAAATACATATGCTTCAGTGACCCATTTATGTGAATAAGTAAAATAAATAAAAATAAATAAACATCTATTGGACATTCTATCTGAGAAAATTATTTTCATGCACACAACCTCTTTTATGTGTAAAAGGAGATCTAATATGTAATACCTAACATTCAATATATGATACTTATTCTGACAAAGTGAATTGGATTTTGTCACGGATTCAGAGTCAGGATGGCTCTCGAATTCTCTTCAGGTGGAATCTACCCCCAGAGAGGCACGGAGTCTAACGGAAGAGTTTTTCACCGGGGGACCCCGCAAGGGATTTTGGACTTAGCGGCTCTATAACCGCAGCTTGCGGTCCTCTAGGGGCGATGAGCGAGACTAGATAGATGGACAGGAGATAATGGTGGCAATGCGGATATGTCCAACGGATGTCCATGCGGATATGAGGTGGGTCCAACAGGCAAGTGGTAGTTCTAGATAACGAGAGAGAGCAAAAGTCTATGGGATGCTGCTGCACCGACCTTCTGGTGAACAGGGTGCAGCTGCAGTAGGATCGGAGGAGAGGCACAATGGCCTGCAAAGAGACAGCTGTGTCTAGGCAGCGGAGAAGGTGAGTCGGGTATGCACAAAAGAGCAAGGCTGCAGGATAATGAGGTCCTGATGAGCTGGAAGGATCAGAGGAGATGTGCAACAATCTGCAGAGTGGCAGCAGTGTCTTGACTGCAGAGGTGATACAAAAGTACACAGGAGAGCAACAGGCTGCAGGATGGTGAAGCTCTGTGGTCCTGATGCGCTGTGGAAGCCCTGGCGCAGATCAGAGGTGATGCCCAACAATCTGCAGAGTGGTTGCTGCATCTTGACTTCGGTGGTGATGCAGAAGTACACAGAAGAGCAACAGGCTGCAGGATGGTGAAGTGCTGAGGTCCTGATGAGCTGGAAGCCCTGGAGCAGGATCAGAGGTGATGCGCAACGATCTGCAGTGTGGTTGCTGAATCCAAAGTATAATGAGGTGGAAGCAATAAACAGGAGCCAGAGGAGGAGACGTCCTAACAGGTAAAGATACCTGAAGATCTGGCACCTTAGTAGGGAGGCAAGTGCTTTAAATATACAGTGCTGACAGACAATTTGCCAATCAAGTGAATGCAGATAGTTTTGAAAAGACCAGGGGGTAAATGTATTAAAGTCCGTTTTTTTCAACTCGCCGGGAATCGGCGAGTTGACAGCTAAGATTTAAAGTGCCCTTTACAAGGCAGCACCGCTTTAAATTTTAGCTGTCAACTCGCCGATTCCCGGCGAGTTGAAAAAAACGGACTTTAATACATTTACCCCCAGGTGTGCGCATGGTCTGTACCAACCAGCAACTGAATGCAGGGAGTGAGAACCAAGGGAAACAGGTATGAACAGAGACCAGAATGAATGACTAACTGGTGCGATGTGTGACAGAATTCTTTTGTGGTCCAGATTTACCGTTGGATAATTCCAATAAAACTGTGCATAGTTATACTCTTTTATGACAATTATAGTCTTGATGATATAGAGTTTTAAATATAGGTACACACTGCTTTGCATGGGCAAGGATCCAATGATTAAATAATGTAGGGATATAATCATCATCATCATCATCATTTATTTATATAGCGCCACTAATTCCGCAGCGCTGTACAGAGAACTCATTCACATCAGTCCCTGCCCCATTGGAGCTTACAGTCTAAATTCCCTACTATAGACACGCACTCACACACAGACAGACAGACACCTACCTACAAGAACAATGACATTTTGTTTACTACTTCCCTACTGAACAAATTGGACTCACCCAATGAACTAAGTTGGCGATTACCTGATATAAACGAGAGTGCCACTGATAAATGACATTATTTAGTTTGTCATACCATGAGCTTTAAATATTGGGACATAAAGTATTCATCATTAGACCCACCCTAGGGTCAATAGATATTTTAATCACTTATTTTTATTAGCTTTTCACTACGTTTTTATTCATAATTCGCCTACAACTTTCTGATTAATGAGTGTTTTAATATTATTCAATAAACTTGTGAGTTTAAACAATAAAATATCAACAAGGGACTGGAGTGCTTCAACATTCAACTCTTGTTTACTTCCTTTTTTTGAAAATAATTATCTCCTGTCTGTCTGGCTCAACATCCTAACATCCTGGTTGCTCACTAACTGCTTCTCTGGTCTATGTATATAGTGGGTAAAGAGTCTCCTGCGCTACTGAGTGTAATCACATATATCCAACATCCAATATGGAATAATGATGGACCAATGCAATGTTACAGTTGACAGTGTAGGCCATAAATAAAGAAAAGAGAGCATTACTTAAATTCAACTGATGAAACGATCCACGTATCTCAGTGTGGTGGTCACTTCTTCCTCATAGGTTTACAGTGAACCATAACGTGTGAAAAGAAATACAAAATACAACATATTTCTTTTCACTTGTTATGGTTCACTGTGTAGCTCTTGTTTTTACTGGGGCCATTCACATCAATAGATTGTTATGTTACTTTCAGATGGAACGAGGGGGGTGGAGTTGCTATTTGCAGAAGATGAGGCATTTTTGCAGAACATTTTATCATTGTTCATAGGAGGGTGACATAAGGAGCCCTTTTTTCCATAGGGTTTCAATGTTAGCCGACTGAGAAATTATTTGCAGAAGGGGACTTTGCTTGTAAAAGTGGAGATTGTTATTTGCTGAATTGGAATTGTTTGTCAAGAGAGTTGACATTTGCGCACAATATTTTGGGGGTCTATTCCCTTTCTCAAGTGCAGATTTTTCTGCCCCTGTAGAAGAACATCATGCACCATATGTGTTACTCTCTGATGCTCTAATGGGTATATAGCTTCACTGACCACTTAGATTTATGGACAATTGTAGTTTGTTGTAGGTTCCTGTGCAAAATTCAACTGTATACGGCATTGACTCTTACCTCTCTGTCTGGATGTTTTACTCAGTATTGTTTTATTATTGTTTATTCTCAATTCTAAAGTGCTATGGAATTTGCTGGCGCTGTATAAATAAATGTTGATGATGATGATGGTCTTGTATCAAAGATCCATATCAAATCCACATATATTGCTTTTATAGGGCCACACAAGTGTATTTCCATTTCCAAAGAGTGTTTAAGAATTTGTTCTATTTTAGTCTAATCAAAATGACATAATTGCTGGCATGGTGGTCAGCATTCAACGCCTGGCACATTTTAAGCAAAGAAGGTATCATTAATAATCCTAAAAATGTGTAGTTTTTGCTTTAATTTAAGTAGACTGCAATTGTAAAAGCAAGGAAAGAGTGTTCAATATCACTCAATACCCCTCAGTATTGTATCACATGGGAGAGCATGATAAACTAGAATCTAGTTGTCATGGAAACAAGACAAGCACTGAGCTTACAAAATGCAGGATTCTTAGAGAACTTGAGAAAATTGTAACAACTAATGGTTAGAAACACAATATTCTTAATAAACACAGGGGAAGGACATGACTGTTTATTTGTGTCTGTTAATATATGAACATGCAGACATGTGTATAATATTGTTTATACTTTGAAATGAAATGTTGATGTGGTTTCGTTAGATGTTTTACTTTGTTAATTGACAAACACAAAGGCTCATTAGTGCTTTGATCCAATTCTCTTTCTTTAATCAGGAGTGTTTGCCTGGCTGGTATGCTAATGGTATATAATTTATTGCTGTTTATTTGCAAAACACTTGGAGAAATAGGAATAGCACATATGCATTGAAAACACTGAATTTCACTGTAAAAAGATCTGTTGTTCCTGATAATCTGTCAAAAGATACCTGCATCATTGGCAGAACTATTGCCACTTCCAAGGCCCCTGAAGCCCCTGCTCTGTTCTCAAAAGAGTAGTGATAACTGCTATATATGTGCACTAATGTTAGCTATCGTTAATTGTAACCTTCCCATTTCAGGTGATTTAGCATATGGATGTCACTCTTGGCTAATGATACCTATGTTGCATCTGCATATTCCGGCCCAGCACAAATAGGGGTGTGAAGACCAGGTTCAGCTGCCTTGATAAATTTGGTATTGTGCTCTTCTATGCCTCTGCAAAGGTGGTGGATATTCTGTTGGTTTGCAGTCTATTGCACACTGGATTTAACACAACATAGCCCTTTGACTATTGCAGTGGACAGTGATGAAGCAGGGGTCCTTGTACTATCAGCTGATCCACACAATACAGAGGGACAGACAATCATTGACAACTATTTTACAAGTAAAAGTTTTTTTATCCTCAAAACCTTATTATCAAAAGATGTGAAATGAATAACAAAACTAAACTAATCATATTTTAGAGTATCACTCATTTTTAAGAGGGTTACTCTGTGACCTATATATATTCATATATACACACACACACATATATATATATATATCTATATATATATATATATATATATATATATATATATATATAATATACAAAAGCCTAGCGGCGTGTGTGTATGTGTGTGTGTGTGTGGAAAAAACTAACGGGTGGCAGAGTGCTCAAGCTGCAGCGCCACCTGCTGGGCGGAATTATATACTACACTGACCTACTAAATTCTTAGCATTATCTTCTAATCTAAAATATAAAAGCCTAGCGGCGTGTGTTGTTAGTGTGTGTGTATGTGGAAAAAACTATTTTCTAAGAAAGGGCTCATCCAATTGACCTGAAATTTGGAATACTGACATTATTTGACAAAAAAATTATAATAGTGAAGTCAGTTAACTTCCATCATCATCCCGTGGGAGGGGTAGTAAAGGCTAAATTTACGAGTTGAGGGCTCAAACTCATTTTCGTGAGGTAATTTTACCTCATGAACACACATGCTGTGTTAGTGTGTGTGTGTGTGTGTGTGTGTGTGTGGGTGGAAAAAACTACCGGGTGACAGAGTGCTCAAGCTGCAGCGCCACCTGCTGGGCGGAGTTATATACTACACTGACCTACTAAATTCTTAGCATTATCTGATATATAAAAGCCTAGAGGCGTGTGTGTGTGGCGATGAAGATGACAAGAACCTTTTTAACACCTTAAGTAGCTTGATTTGACTAGAATGCATGAGTATCATGCACGGGTTAACTTGTATATATATATATATATATATTGTGGAAAGAGCCCGCTACTGCAGAAGCACACGCGTACAACTTCTTCCTTTTTATGGTTCTTTATTGTCAGGATGGTAATAATGTTTTGACACCGTATACTTGCACAGCAATTATGGAGACCCTCAACGCTTATTATACATAGTCCAGCTCTCTGTCCAGATCAGCCAGCTAGCCCAGCGTTGATCTCCCTGAACAATGAATCAAGCAGGGTTTTATACCTGACACTCCTTCCACAGGCCTAGCTTGATGGACAGGTGACACACCCACCTTCTCTTTAAAAGGTAACGCCCATACCTGGCTCTGTTAAGACTATCAGACCCACCCTGTCTGTTTGCTGAGAGGAAGCAGCTTTTAAATCATGTAAGTAAACCAATTTTAAACTACACATATGTTTTTACCTGGTTTAATCTCCACCTAGGTACATAACTGTGCCAATGTTTTACTCTACTTCCCTGCTTTCTCTGCATATTGCCAGCTAAATGCCTCCTTTTGTTACATATCCCTCCCCCTAGCGTCTCCAAGTAGGGTGACGCAGACTTCGCGGGGAGCGCATATTTTCGTGACAACACATCTGCATTTTTGTGTAGAATCCCAGGCCTATGTTCTACTGAGAACTTGAAAGGTTGCAGTGCCAAGAACCAGCGGGTTACCTTGGCATTTACCTCCCGGTTGTTCTGCATCCATCTTAATGGTGCATGGTCTGTTATTAGGGTGAACTCTCTGCCTAGGAGATAATAGCGCAGAGCTTCTGTAGTCCATTTTATGGCGAGACATTCTTTTTCCACAGTGGCATATTTTTGTTCCCTTGGAAGCAACTTACGACTTAGGTACAGGACAGGATTTTCTACTCCATTCTTCTCCTGTGACAAGACTGCACCTAAGCCAACACCAGAAGCATCAGTTTGGAGGAAGAACCTCCGGGTAAAATCTGGTGCTTGTAGAACTGGAGAGGAACAAAGAGCTAACCGAAGATCAGACCAGGCGGTTTCTGCAGAGTCAGACCAGGTTAATCTATCTGGACAACTTTTTTTTAACATGTCCGTAAGTGGAGCAGCTCTAGTGGCGAAGTGGCTTACAAACCGCCTGTAGTAACCTACTAAGCCTAAAAAGGTTCTTAACTGTGACTTTTTCTCTGGTCTTGTCCAATTTTTGACTGCCTCCACTTTGTCTAGCTGGGGTTTTACATGCCCTCGACCAACAATGTACCCCAAATATTTGGCTTCTCTCATGGCTATGGCACATTTCTCTGGGTTAGCTGTTAACCCTGCAGACCGTAATGAAGCTAAGACCGCCTCAACTTTGGCTAAATGTGATCCCCAGTCTGGGGTATAAATCACTATATCGTCCAAGTAAGCAGCTGCATAAGCTGTGTGAGGTCGTAGCAATTTATTCATAGCCCTGTGGAAGGTGGCAGGTGCCCCATGCAACCCAAAGGGTAGGACTTTATATTGATAGAGACCATCAGGGGTGGAAAATGCAGTCTTTGGCTTGGCCGTGGAAGTCAGGGGAACTTGCCAATAACCCTTTGTTAGATCAAGGGTTGTTAAATAATTGCTACCAGCAAGATTTTCCACTAGTTCATCCACACGTGGCATCGGATAGGCATCAAACTGCGACATACTGTTTAGGCGCCTAAAGTCATTGCAGAACCTAATTGTCCTATTGGGTTTCGGGACAAGCACAATGGAACTATTTCATTCACTAGTGGACTCTTCAATTACATCTAACTGGAGCATCTTCTCGACCTCCTTTCTCACGTCCACCCATCTGGCTTCTGGAATACGATATGGCTTCTGCTTTACAATGACTCCTGGCGCAGTGACAATGTCGTGTTCGATTAAGGTAGTGCGCCCAGGAATGGAAGAGAAGACATCCCTGTTCCGGCGAATCATTTCTTCAGTCTGTTGTCTCTGCTGAATGGACAAGCCTGGCTTTATGGGCACTTCAGACTTTTCAATGGCAGTACTCACTACCTGAGGAGAGGTTTCCTCATCATGCCAGAGTTTAAGGAGGTTCACACGATATATTTGCTCCTCCCTTCTCTTACCTAACTGGTAGACTCTGTAATTGACAGGACCGACAGCATCTAGAACTTCATATGGACCCTGCCAATGGGTGAAAAGTTTGCTTTCCTGGGTAGGAACCAGGACTAGGACCTTGTCCCCAGGCTTGAAAGATCGAACAACAGCACTTTTGTCATAACTTCTCTTCTGTCGTTCCTGGGCCTCTTTTACATGTTGCTGCACAATGGGCCCTATCTTTCCTAGCCTCTCATACATTTGGGACACAAATTGTACCAGATTTGGCTCCTTGGGACCTTGCTGCTCCCACCCTTCTTTTAACATATCCAAGATACCCCTGGGCTGTCTCCCAAACAATAACTCAAAGGGACTAAACCCTGTTGAAGCTTGAGGTACCTCACGGATGGTAAACATCAAATAGGGAATAAGAGTGTCCCAATCTTTTTTCTCTTGAGCCACTGCTTTCCTGAGCATGTGCTTTAATGTGCGGTTAAAGCGTTCCACCAAGCCATCTGTTTGTGGATGGTATACAGAGGTGTGAAACGCCGTAACCCCTAGCAACTGGCACATGTCCTTCATCAGTTTAGACATGAATAGAGCACCCTGATCTGTGAGAATTTCTTTGGGTATTCCCAAGCGTGTAAACATCAATACAAGTTCTTTAGCTATGGTGCTGGACTTTATGTTTCGTAGAGGAATTGCCTCTGGATAGCTGGTTGCATAGTCAAGCACCACTAGTATATATTGGTGCCCACGTGCAGATTTTTCCAGGGGCCCCACAAGGTCCATAGCTATTCGTTCAAAGGGAACTTGTACTATTGGTATTGGAATGAGAGGTGCCCTGTACATGGGTTTGGGACAGGTTCTCTGACAAATGGGACAGGACCGGCAATACTTTTTTACTGCCATGTGTACACCGGGCCAGTAAAACCTTAGCAGAACGCGTTCCCGTGTTTTATCCTCCCCTAGGTGTCCCCCACAGACATGTGTATGTGCTGCTTTTAACACTAGGATTACATGGACCTGAGGAACCATTAATTGTTCTACTTTTTCGCCTTGTACATTAGCAACTCTATACAGGAAATTATTTTTAACAATAAAATATGGTATATAAAACAGAATTAACTGGGCGCTCATTGACTATAGGTCCCTGTTTGATAAATAAATAAATAAATAAATATGGTAATGTCCTGTGTGCAAATTGGCAAATAAATAACAATTTAATACATTTCAAAATTTACAGACACAAGTTAAAAAACTACCTGCATGTCACTGATATTAAAACAATCAAAACAACATTAATAAAATCAGCATAATAAATTCCAGTGAGTAAAATCCATAGGCGTTGGTGAGAAAAGGGAAAATGAAAGTCCAGTCATGTGGCCATAAAGTTAGTATGAGTATACTATGAAATAAGATACTTGCTGTTGTTGCCCCTCAGACTGGCCGCACGGCGGGGCGGAAATGATCACTGTAGGTTCCTACCACGGTGGCAAGCTCTTCATAAGTTTGTGGGTCTGATTGCAGAACCCACCTTTGCAAATCGCGGTTCAGCCCCCGGATGCAGTGATCTATCGCCACAACTTCAATAATCCGAGAAGGCAAATTCTCCTCAGGCTGCAGCCACTTCTTTAAAATTTTAGAAAGCTCAGCCACTTGCGCTCTGACCGGTTTTCTTTATCATAGCGCCATTGGTGATAGCGCTGGGCTTTGTCTGGCCCGGAAACTCCAATGCGAGCCAATATCTCAGGCTTTAGACACAGATAATCAGAGGCCCGTTCCTCATCTAGATCCATATAAGCTCGCTGAGCTTCACCAGTCAGGTATGGCGCCAGTTTCTCAGCCCAATCTTTAGGAGGCCATTTTGCCCTTTTTGCAAGTCTCTCGAAAGACACCAGATATGCTTCTACGTCATCAGCTGGTGACATTTTCTGGAGAACAAGACCAGCTGGTTCATTTCTGTCATGCCTCACCTGGCTTAACTCTTCTCTTATGAGCCTTGTGTTTTCCACCTGTGCCTCGGCGACTTGTAGCATCTGAGCTTGCTGCTGTTGCTGCGCAGCGGCCACATTCACGAGGGTTCTCAGTACTTCCTCCATGTTGACGTCTGCGCGGGTTGGGTAGCGGAAACTTGCTTCCCGGAGCATCCCACTCCTGACACCACTTGTGGCAAGAGCCCGCTACTGCAGAAGCACACGCGTACAACTTCTTCCTTTTTATGGTTCTTTATTGTCAGGATGGTAATAATGTTTTGACACCGTATTGTCACGTTACCAGAGAGACTTCAACTGGATCCTGATAGTTCAGCTGAGATTGACGTTACTTCAGCGAGGGGCGCGGAGTCTAACAAGTGAAAGGTGTTCACCAGAGATTCCCGCAAGGGAATATGGGCTTTTGCGGCTTCCACTTGCAGGTCGCGGTCCCCTGGAGAAGTTCTCAGCGAACACAGCAGACGGAGCGTAGAATCAGGTAGAAGCTGCGCTGTCACTTGATAGCGGTGTTTAGGCGGGAGGTTGGCAGCGTGGTTACTCGAGAGAGAGAATATAACTGAGACGTTCAGCGGAGTAGTCACTAGGGAGCTGGTTAGCAGGAAAAGATAGTGTCGCCACTTGGAAGTGCTTTACCGGAATGCAGCAGCGTAGTCACCTGGAGGTGAGTTCCCCGGAGAGACGTAGCTTGGAAGCTTGAGGGAATAGCAAAGACACAGGAGCTGTTTCCAATCTTAAAGTCAGGGATTGACTGAAAGAACCAGCATTGAGTTCTGGTCAGAGGAAGTATATATAGTGCAGTTCCAATTGACCAGCCAATAGAGGGCAGTGAGAACACATAAAGCAGTTAGACGGTTCTGCGCATGCGCAGAACCACTGAGCGCTGAACGGAAGAAGGGGAGAGACAGCGCTGGAGAGTTGCAGCAGCGTGGACCAGGTAAGTGAAAAGAAATAGCGGGTCTTGGTGGGGATGGCCTCTGTAGTTAGCGGGTACACCCGCCGGCTCCCGGGGAGGCAGCGGGAGTCCGGTGCGTGACAGTACCTCCCCCTTTAGAGGTGGGCACCGAACACCTAGGACCTGGTTTCTTCGGAAATTTGGAATGAAATTTTTTCAGCAGAAGAGGAGCACGGATGTCTGCAGCCCGTACCCAGGAGCGTTCTTCGGGACCGTACCCCTTCCAATCCACTAAATACTTGATTGTTCCTCTAGAATTTTTGGAATCCAGAATATGGCTGATCTCGAATTCATCAGTTTGTTGGAGAGAAAGGGGAGTGGTAGATGTGACAGGAACCGAGAACCGATTAATGATGAGTGGTCTCAATAAGGAGATATGAAAGGCATTGGCAATACGTAGAGTGGGTGGTAGCCGTAGCTTAAAACACACGGGACTGATTACTTGAATGATCCTGTAAGGACCAATGTAGCGAGGAGCAAGTTTCATGCAGGGCACTTTAAGACGGATGTTCTTTGTAGATAACCACACCTTGTCGCCAACCTTCAAAAGAGGAATAGCTCTGCGTTTTTTATCTGCTGCCAGCTTGTAGCGAGTAGAGGATTTCTGAAGGGCCTTTCGAACTCGAGACCAGATGGATAGAAAGTCCTGTCGAAGAGTGTTAACTGCTGGAACTTGGGTGGGAGGGAGGGCAGAAAACTCTGGCATACGCGGATGGCCTCCAAATACCACGGAGAACGGAGTGGTTGATGTGGATTCGTGAAAGGAATTGTTATGTACGAACTCTGCCCAGGGTAGCAAATCCACCCAATTACTCTGGTTGGCTGAAGAAAATATCCTGAGAAACGTCTCCAGATCCTGATTGACCCTTTCTGTCTGGCCGTTGGTCTGGGGATGATATGCGGAGGAGAATTTCAAACGGATACCCAGAAGATGACAAAGGGATCTCCAGAATTTTGAGACAAATTGTACCCCACGATCCGAGACAATTTCAGCAGGGCAGCCATGTAGTCGGAAGATTTCCTTAATGAAATGTTGAGCTAGACATGCTGAGGATGGAAGGCCGATGAGTGGAACGAAGTGTGCCATTTTCGAGAAACGGTCCACAATAACCCAGATGGTATTAAATTTATTAGCTGGAGGTAGGTCAGTGATGAAGTCCATGCTAAGATGGGTCCAGGGCTTGGTAGGTAGTGGAAGAGGTTGAAGTAACCCTTGTGGAACCTGGCGAGGAATTTTGTTTTGGGCACAGATAGGGCAAGCAGCCACGAAATCTTTAACCTTGGAGTGGAATTTGGGCCACCAGTACTGTCGAGAGAGTAGTTCGAATGTTTTACGAGAGCCAAGATGACCTGAAAATCGTGAAGAATGACACCAGTGAAGAAGGCTCTTCCGTAGATGAGGAGGAACAAATGTTTTTCCCTGGGGGGAATGGGGTTTGAGGAAGTTGAGAATAATTTAATGCATTTGGAGTCCAGGATGGGACGTTCCAGCAAGGTGTCTGATCCCGAATTTTCTGGGAAAGCCCGGGATAATGCATCCGCTTTCCTATTTTTGATACCGGGTTTGAAGGTGACCCGCAGATCAAAGCGGGTAAAAAAGAGGGACCAGCGGGCCTGACGTGGATTCAGGCATTGGGCTGACTGGAGATAGAGTAGATTCTTATGATCCGTGAAGATCGTAACTGGGTGACGAGCCCCCTCTAGAAGATAACGCCACTCAGTTAGAGCCAACTTCATGGCCAGGAGTTCTTTATCCCCAATGGCGTAATTACTCTCTGCTGGCAGGAACTTGCGGGAGAAGAAAGCGCAGGGATGGAACTTGCCTTGAATATTTTTTTGCGAAAGAACTGCTCCTACACCGGTGGAAGATGCATCCACCTCTAGGAAAAAAGGAAGAGAGACATCGGGTTGCTGGAGGATAGGTGCCGATGAAAAGGCTCTTTTGAGAAATTGGAACGCTTCCAATGCTTCTGCGGTCCAATTTTGCGGGTTTGCCCCTTTTCGGGTGAGAGCTGTCAGAGGTGCCACCACAGATGAGTAACCAGCAATAAAGCGTCTGTAATAATTGGAGAAACCCAAAAAACGTTGAATGGATTTGAGTGTAGTTGGTTGGGGCCAGTTGATTATAGCATGAACTTTCCCCGGGTCCATTTGTAGACCGGAGCCAGAAACCAAATAGCCCAGGAAAGGCAACTTAGGAACCTCAAATATGCATTTCTCTAATTTGCAGAACAAATGGTTGGTACGTAGTCTGGAAAGAACTTCAGCCACATGTAAACGATGATTGGGAAGATCTTTGGAGAAGATTAAGATGTCATCCAGATATACTACGACATTGGAATATAGCAGATCGCGAAAGATTTCATTCACAAACCCCTGGAAGACGGCTGGGGCGTTACATAAGCCAAACGGCATCACTAGATATTCGTAATGGCCGTCCCGTGTGTTAAAAGCCGTCTTCCACTCATCCCCAGAGCGAATCCGGATCAGGTTGTAAGCTCCGCGTAGATCGAGTTTAGTGAAGATTCTCGCACCTTTAATGCGATCGAAGAGTTCGGTGATTAATGGAATGGGATAGCGGTTTTTAATAGTGATGGAGTTCAGGCCTCTGTAGTCGATACACGGACGGAGAGCTCCATCTTTTTTTTTCACAAAGAAAAACCCGGCCCCGGCGGGTGAGGAGGAAGGTCTGATGAAACCCCGTTGCAGATTTTCCTTGATGTAGAGTGTAGTAGCCTCTGTCTCGGGCAGTGAGAGCGGATAGACTCGACCTCGTGGAGGAGTTTTCCCTGGAATGAGATCGATGGGGCAATCCCAAGCTCGATGGGGTGGTAGACGCTCAGAGGAGGCTTTAGAGAAGACATCCGAAAAGGAAGAATACTGGTGCGGTAACATAACTGTGGTGGGTTCTGAAGGAATCTGTGTGAAGCCGAGAGGTTTGACTGGTGTTAGGCATTGGCGAGGGCAGGCAGGACCCCACGCAATGATTTGTGATGAAGGCCAATCCAGATGGGGTGAATGTAGATGAAGCCAAGGTAGACCTAGGATGATTGGGCTGATGGTTAGTGGAAGAACGAGGAAGGAAATCTTTTCCCAGTGGAGAGCCCCAACTTGCATGGAGATGGGTCTTGTTCGTTTAAGAATACTTCCATTAGGGAGACGGGAACCGTCAATGCCCGTAGTAGCCAAGGGCTTTTTCAGCGGAACAGTGGGCAGCGCTAGCCTAGTAACCAGAGATTGTGACATAAAGTTCCCGGCTGCTCCAGAATCCAACAAGGCCTTGGACGACTGGGGCCCTGAAAGCAAATGTAAGGTGACAGGGAAAGAACACGTTAGGTCTGGAAAAGAAGTTGGAGAGGAAGTAAGAGTCCCTAGACTGACCTCTCCAGTGCAGGCTAGGGTTTGTCGTTTCCCGAACGCCGGGTACATGAAGCCAGGAGGTGACCAGGATCTCCACAATATAGGCATAGTTTATTCTTCATTCTTCTCTCTCTTTCATCCGGAGATAAACGGGAGCGCCCCAATTGCATAGGCTCATCCGTAGACGTAGGTGGTTGAAAACGAGGAGCTAGACGAAAGGTAGACCGTCTAGGAAGGTCTTTCTCGGACGATCTTTCCCGAAGCCGAAGATCTACCCGGTTGCAGAGAGAAATTAGGGCATCCAAGGTGGGTGGCAATTCTTGAGAAGAGAGGGCATCCTTGATTTTATCTGACAGCCCTTGCCAGAAGGCAGCAACAAGAGCCTCATCGTTCCACTGGAGCTCGGAAGCTAGGGTCTGAAACTCAATAACGTATTGAGCCACAGAACGGGAATTTTGACGTAGTCTTAGGATGCTAGTAGCAGCGGACGTCACTCGTCCCGGCTCATCAAAAATCCTCCTGAATGCCGAAGTGAAGGCGGAAACATCATTGAGAAGATTGTCATTACGTTCCCAAAGAGGCGAGGCCCATGCCAGGGCTTTCCCGGATAGGAGGGAGACCATATAAGCGACTTTTGACCTGGGAGTAGGAAAATTCTGAGGTAATAACTCAAATTGAATGGAGCACTGATTTAAAAAGCCTCGGCAAGAGGTAGGATCACCATCAAATTTGGAGGGTGTAGGCAAACGCAGAGAGGAAGCGGCTGCAGCAGGGACTTCGACTGCTTGTGGTTGAGCAGCCGGCTGAGGCGGGGTCTCCTGTAAGGCGTCTAAACGGGATGCAAGAGTTTGCAAACCTTGCAGAAGTTGCATCTGAACTGCATCCTGACGCTCCACTCTTCCAACCAGGTGTTGAAGCATGTCCTTGGCGGAAGGTTCTCTATCAGGATCTGACATGGCTGGTTCTTAGTGTCACGTTACCAGAGAGACTTCAACTGGATCCTGATAGTTCAGCTGAGATTGACGTTACTTCAGCGAGGGGCGCGGAGTCTAACAAGTGAAAGGTGTTCACCAGAGATTCCCGCAAGGGAATATGGGCTTTTGCGGCTTCCACTTGCAGGTCGCGGTCCCCTGGAGAAGTTCTCAGCGAACACAGCAGACGGAGCGTAGAATCAGGTAGAAGCTGCGCTGTCACTTGATAGCGGTGTTTAGGCGGGAGGTTGGCAGCGTGGTTACTCGAGAGAGAGAATATAACTGAGACGTTCAGCGGAGTAGTCACTAGGGAGCTGGTTAGCAGGAAAAGATAGTGTCGCCACTTGGAAGTGCTTTACCGGAATGCAGCAGCGTAGTCACCTGGAGGTGAGTTCCCCGGAGAGACGTAGCTTGGAAGCTTGAGGGAATAGCAAAGACACAGGAGCTGTTTCCAATCTTAAAGTCAGGGATTGACTGAAAGAACCAGCATTGAGTTCTGGTCAGAGGAAGTATATATAGTGCAGTTCCAATTGACCAGCCAATAGAGGGCAGTGAGAACACATAAAGCAGTTAGACGGTTCTGCGCATGCGCAGAACCACTGAGCGCTGAACGGAAGAAGGGGAGAGACAGCGCTGGAGAGTTGCAGCAGCGTGGACCAGGTAAGTGAAAAGAAATAGCGGGTCTTGGTGGGGATGGCCTCTGTAGTTAGCGGGTACACCCGCCGGCTCCCGGGGAGGCAGCGGGAGTCCGGTGCGTGACACGTATACTTGCACAGCAATTATGGAGACCCTCAACGCTTACTATACATAGTCCAGCTCTCTGTCCAGATCAGCCAGCTAGCCCAGCGTTGATCTCACTGAACAATGAAACAAGCAGGGTTTTATACCTGACACTCCTCCCACAGGCCTAGCTTGATGGACGGGTGACACACCCACCTTCTCTTTAAAAGGAAACGCCCATCCCTGGCTCTGTTTAGACTATCAGACCCACCCTGTCTGTTTGCTGAGAGGAAGCAGCTTTTAAATCATGTAAGTAAACCAATTTTAAACTACACATATGTTTTTACCTGGTTTAATCTCCACCTAGGTACATAACTGTGCCAATGTTTTACTCTACTTCCCTGCTTTCTCTGCATATTGCCAGATAAATGCCTCCTTTTGTTACAATACATATAAACATATATATATATATATATATATATATATATATATATGTATATATATAATCAAAAAGTTTGACGATATTATAACATTCTCTTACTTTCTATTTTACTTCTCTTTTTAGAGATGATCTCTCCATAAATGTGTCCATCATTTGCTTCTATCTCAGCATACTGCACTGCACCTTTATGGAGTTGTAGCAGCCAAACTTGCAGGTGTGCTGCCTGTACTTGTGTCACTCGAAGTGGTGACAACAGGTATCCAAGTCACTCTCTCTCTCTCTGTATATATATATATATATATATATATATATATATATATGTGTGTGTGTGTGTTTCTGGGCATCCATAGAGACAGCAGGGGAAATGTTTCAAGCCGCGGTTTGTAACATTCTGCAATTCCAGTTTTTTGTTGTTTTTGAGGGGTTTGCAAACCACAGATGTCTGAAAGGGCGCTACATTACAAATCGCTATCGTGACTTTTAACCATGACAAAAATTCAAAACATGAGATATATGAAGCAGTGGAAACCACTGGAAAAACCTGAGAGGTTGTTCATGCTGTTTGAGCTATATTGCCATTCATAACATAAAAATAAGACAACATTAACTTTATGTGGCAAGCATTATTTATTTATTTATTTATTGACTAAGGGGCAAAATCAAGTAATTTATATAATTATACAGGCAATATTGTTTTATAATGAAATTAATGGGACATTATTATTTTATAGTTAAATTAAGGGGATAAATATTATTTCACTGCTAACAGGGGTAATAGTTATGATAGGGCAACATTTTTTATTTCATGATGGGGGTATCATTTTTACTGCACACTTGGGGCACTATGCACTAGTGCCAGTATGCACTTGTGCCCATATGGCTCCCTGAGGCTAACTGTGTATCTTGGGATGCATTTTAATCTTGTTAGTCTGCTACTGACCTTACTAGACAAATTCCTAGGTAATTAGTCTGCAAAGAAATCATTTTTTGACAGTCATATACATTTTATTGTTTAATTGGGCTTCCCCAATGACATATTAAGCTTGGAGACATCCATGCAGCTATAGCAAAGATACAGTTTGTTATGGTAGATGGTACAGAAGGGAAGAGGATGATTCTGGAGAAGTAATCTTAGACTGATGTAAGTAGATCATTGTTCACTTTTGTAAGGGTAGTGTAACAAATGGAAGCACTGAATGATACAGTATAACAAGCAAGTAGAAAATGCAGACCTGTAAACAAAGATCAATTCTACAGTCAAGTGGTCTGTAGCAGCTGAGGTCATGTTTCGGAGATACTTCACGGCTAATTGACTTCCCCATAATGTATTAAAATGGTGTTACTCTCACCTACCTGTTATTGCAGCTTTCACAACATGGTACTAGATTCTTGTATGGCTCCTGGAATGTTCGGCCCTGTTGGAAAATGTAAATATGGAAAACCGAGCAATAAGTGACCACCGTGCATAACACAGATCACGCAGTATAGAAAATATACATTCTATTAAAATATTACATTCACCACACCCTCCCCAGCCACATAACACATCATGCCACCCCCTGCTACATCACACCACACCACCCCCCCAGAGACACCACACTACCCTGCACACACATCATGCCACCCCTCAGACATATCATGCAACCCCACAGATATATTATCATGACCCCCCAAGACATATAACTACCCCCCCAAGACATATTATAACCCCTCCAGACACATTATAACCCCCAGATACATTATAACCCCCCAGATACATTATGACACCCCAAGGTACAGTATAACCCCCCCAGACACATTATAACACCACCCGAGACATATTATAACCCCCAAGACACATTATGACACCCCCAGCCCACTGTACTTACCTTAAATTTGGTGAGGGACAGTCTCTGTGACCTCTTTATTAAGCATGCAGAAAATGTGTTGTTTTTGAGTGTGAACAGCAATGTAGCAGGATCCCCGAAAAACCAATATATTTATTTATTCTAAATCTTTAAGTTTTTACGCTTTTATACTCAAGTAATTTTGTCAGGGGCAGGCTGTGACATCTTTATTAAGCAGGCAAAAAACAGGCTGTTGTGACTGAGTGTGAGCAGCAGGTTGTTCGCTTCTTTGACTCTGAGCAGCATAACCCTCCCCAAAAAATATATAATTTGTTTGTTAGGAATAAGAACTAATTATTAAACTGCCATGTATTTTTACCGTTACTCTGTCACTAATTTTAGCGAGCCAGTTCACTGCAGGCATTGGCCAAAATTGTTGTAAATTACTAGAAATGAATGTCAACGATATAAATAGTAATATGGGAGCAAAACAGCTAAAAAGTCCCTTAGTTTTACCTATTTTTCACAATTTTTAATTAAATCCAGATCCAAAATCAAACCTTTCAGGATTTTTTGTCAAAACCAGTAACAAAACCAAAACACAAAGGCGTTTTAAAAGCAAAAACACATCCAAGAATAAAACGCAGGGGTCAGCGCACATCTCTTATTACTTATACCCAACAACATTTTAGATGATTTCAACATCCTTGTTGATAATTCATATTCTTCTATGTGCCTCCAATCTATTATCTTTAATCTTCTCTTGGCCTTGCCCAGTGGACTGACCTGTCTACTTATTATGATAGCCACTGCCTTGATCTTGTTTTCTCCAGATTTTGTTCAGTTTGAATTTTTTGGAATACAATCTTCTCTCTCTCTCTGGTCATTAGCTTATCAACTGTAAGCTCTCTGCCACTGATGTAACCTCTTTCCACTCCACTAAGTCTTCTCCTAACCACACAAATCTCAACTCAACAATTTCAACAAATTGTCAATAACTTTCATCCTCTCTGCAACAATTTCTATCCCCAATTTTTACATAATACTGTTCTGATCTGGAAGTAGGACATTTTTTATCAATCCCTAGTAACAGCACTTGAGCAAGTAGTTCCAGCTACTCTTTCTCTCTGCATTTACCATGGCACACTCAAAAAATGCACTGTTTTCAAATTTTTCCCAGAATGATGAAAATGTTGAACTTCTCATGACTTCCTCAAATGTACTGCTATTAGTCCTATTACGTTCTGCACAATACCAAACAAATATACTTCCTATCTCTCATCTCATCTCAGGCTTTTAACTCCAAATATCTCCTAATTGCACTTAACCCTCTCACCCCAACTCTTCTGACCACCATTGCTGCCCAAGATCTTGCTTCCTACTTCAAGGACAAGATCAACAAGATTCTTCATATAATGGTATCCTCTTCCCCGAACAAAAACCTACACAGTTCCTTTCCCACAGTCTCTGGAATCTACTCTTCTTTTGATCCTAAAATGAAGAGGAAGTATGTATTATTTTCTTATTCTTCCATTATAGTACCCTTTCCCCTAAAAAATCAGGTGATTGCTTATTTCTGTGCTTTTCCCAGCTTTAACTAACGCAACTCTCCCTCTCCACTGGTATCCTTCCATTATTATTCCAGCATGTGGCTATGACACCTCTTTTGAATATAAAAAATTCTGACCCAAACTAACAGATTATCGTCCCATCTCTCAACTTCAATGCCTCTCTAACCTCTTTGTGAATCATCAGCATAGAGGTGTTGCTGAAATCCACATGTATCTTTCCACTCATAATCTCTCACCATCTCTGTTGCACGCATTACTGAATGTCCTTCTGCCTTTTCACCTTGAATATCCTCTCTCAGCCTTAAACTCAATCTTACAAAAACTGAGCTCATAATATCCACAACAGTCAACTGAAGCTACCTGACAAAACATGAAAATAAACTACACTCCTTAAGTTACATACAGGAAACCCTTGCATAACATGCATATCTCACACAATACACTGCGAAAACTTCACTTCTTACTAGTCTGCCCCTAATCAGACTTTCACCCTACCCTTTTACAGGGCCCTCTTAACAACATTTTGGGCCCCCGGGCAAAGCAGTGCACCAGGGCCCCTATATATACATATATATATATACATTAAAAAAAATAAAAATGATTGTATATATGGGCCCTGCAGCCCAGGGGGGCCCATCGGAGGCAGCACAAAAAAAACAAACCTGAAAAAAAAAAGAAAACACTTACCTTGCGGTCAGCTGGCGTTCCGGCTCCCTCCCTGGTCTCCTCCTCCGTCGCACTCCGCAATGGATGTCGGGCGGGCGTAATAAAGTCACGCCCGACATGCACTGTGAGCGCAGCACAGAGGAGGAGACCAGGGAGGGAGCCGGATCGCCAGCTGACCGCAAGGTAAGTGTTTTCTTTTTTTTTTCAGGTTTTTTTTTTTGTGCTGCCTCCGACTGGCCCCCCTGGGCTGCAGGGCCCCCGGGTACCTGCCCATTGTGCCCAATGGGAAAGACGGCCCTGCCCTTTTACCCCTATAATCTATTTTGAATGCATTGGGTAAACTAATTTTACTTACAAAATGTTCTTCTATTACTACTCCTCCCTGATAGCTCTCTATGTCAGTCGCTATATTGATTGTCTGTATTTTACCAAATCCAGTAGATATACTTCTACTATTATACAAGGCCATTAACAAAACTGCACCAAGCTACATCTCTTAGTAGGTCACAGTTCTCAAATTCTGTCCAGGATCGTGTGT
Source organism: Mixophyes fleayi (assembly GCF_038048845.1). Classification (NCBI taxonomy): domain Eukaryota; kingdom Metazoa; phylum Chordata; class Amphibia; order Anura; family Limnodynastidae; genus Mixophyes; species Mixophyes fleayi. Next base: position 168,779,752 of record NC_134404.1, on the reverse strand, counting down.
ACAAAGGAGAAAGTCACACATACTAACAGAACTTCTTAGAACTGTGGCATCAACTTTGACACCACTAGGCACCCATATTAAAGGAAAACAGGAGCAGCAGCAAAACTGGCAGTAGGATTCGGACTCTTTTACACACACGCTCCAGGACTGAAGCTGTGAACAATAACCTTGAAACACCTAGTATGATAAAATATTTTGTGAGTACACTGAAATTATGTTTTTAAAAGTAACATTTTTTATATTTTTTGACCATGCCTGTTTCTATCTTTTACATGTGATGGCCAAAATTTCAGAATAAACACTAAATGGCAAAAGATGCTTCTCCTGTGACAAGGGAACCCTGATTTAACTAACCGTGGAGTTGAGAACATCTGCATCCATTTGATACACTGCAAGGAAATTGAAAGTATCTAAGCACTTGTCGTGGACTGTTACATGCTTCAAACTGGACATATTTGGACATATTTCTGTAATCTTTTGATTGATACTTTAAAGGAGAAAACAGATTGGACTGTTTAGAAAAACTGAAAAGATTGTTAGTTATAAATATACAAATCAGAAAACTGGGGAGGGATTCCAATAGCGGGTTCTTATTAGGAACAAGCTGAATGGATAATACTCTGTAATATAAAACACAGGTATCTGTATTGAGAATACTGCATGAAATATGTTGTGAGCTGTTAGACAAAAAACAGCTTTAAATCTTCCCCATAACTGCTTACCTCACTGCTTTGATCATTGTTTTGCACCTAACCTATAATGTATTGAAATCATTTTGTGAGGTTGCCATGTTTTGCCCATAGACATGAATGCATTTTCCACCTGGGATAAGCTTAGGTAGCACATTACATAGGAAGTTCACAAAAATGCTGACCTGGTAAGGACATTTCTGCTATTTATTGCTGGACCTGAACAAACTGTTTAGGAGATCTTGATATTAGCAATCAGGCTTTTCCTGCATGTATTACTCTATCCCTGTCTTCTGCTCCTATAGAAGTCAGCAGTTGATCAAGTAGAAAGATGCACATATTTTTTTAATGTATCTCCTTGTTACAGGTTTTCTGTTAAATGTTTTCATTCTATTAACTTTTTAAATGTGATCACATTTTCAACAATATTAATGATTTCTCTATTATGTTTTGTTGGTATATACTTGTTAACTTACTTTATTTGACGCATTTGTTATGAGTTATGCTCCATTTCATATTTTTAAAATCTAAATTTTATTTTGTTTTAGCATTTTTTGTGTGATTATTATGGTACAAAGTTAACTTAACTTTCTTTTTCATCATGAAAACTCCTAGATAGTTTATTGTTCAGGAGCATTGGGTTAATTTACTGTACTATACATTCTTTATTGTTATTTTTCAGGTGTTGTTTTGGTGGTAGTAATCATTTGACCCTTTGAGCAATCCACAATTAAATTTCACTTGATTAGCCATTGCCTTATATTTTTATCTTTAATTTTATATTGTCTTTATGATGAGAATGGACGCCCTATATGGCATTTTTCCAGTTCAGATTAGTCACTGATACCATTGCAAAGCTGGAAATGTCAATTATAATGACTCAAGCTGGGTAGCAGCAGACAAACTATTGGCTGTGAAAGCCTTTAAATAGCAATGCAGTACAAGAGGATATATGTAAAACGGTATGGCAATCTTTTAGAACTCTGACTGTGTTAGAACTCTGACTGTGTTCCTTTAAATATATACACATAACTCTTCTGAATGTACAGTAGTTTCTGAGCCAGCTGCCACGTCCTAAGAAGAAGCATGTGGAGACATTGCTACACACTGTGTTGGGAATCTTGAAATGTGTTTTCTCTCATGCACTAGCAAGGCTCTGTGCAATATATAGGCAAGGCCCTCTTACATACCTTTGTTATTTTTAAATGCTATGTAAATGTCGTGTTCCTTTTACTGTGCCACATGGAATACCAGTAATTGCACAAAGCTTGGATTAGGTGTACAAACAGCAAATGATCAGCCTTGGCCTTATATTCTGGTACAAGGAATAAAGTAATAAACATATTTCCATTTTAGAAAGCATTGGACTTGGGATGAGCTAAGCTGCAGTAAATTTTCGCACAAATCGAGTTTTGTAATGGAACAGGCTATTTCACAGAGGTTTACAAAAACAGAGAACTAGTATGTGTAAGTTAGGGCACTCTAAGGATATAGATTATATAAAACACATTTAAAGTTTATTGGTATACATTAAAATTAATATTACAGTTTTAATAATGTGTAGAGCTGTAGCGCCTGCGGGGAATAGGACAGACGCAACACAAAAGAACTTACCTTGTAAACGATGGTCACCTCCAGTCCGCTTCCGATATCCCAGCTGCGATTTGATCCCAGCAGATCTGCAGCCGCAACCCTTGTCACCTCCAACCACGTCCCTCTAGGAAAGAGACAGAGATTACGGCCGTGCCTACCAGGTAAGGGCTGTCCGAGAATACGGCAACGAACAAGGACACTCTCAGTCCAAGCCCACTTGCCACCTCCTCAATTTGCTCTTGCCAAGGCACGGGGGACTACAGGCACTTGAGACCAGGACAAGTCCCGCCTCAAGTACCTCGCACACCTGCCGGTGAGGGCCTAACCGAAAGGGGGAATCGAGCGTGATACTCACCGGGACACTCCCACTTCCGATCCGGTTCTCCTGCACCTCCCCGACACCTGCGGATGACAAGGAACACACAGCCTCCCTCTGCGCTAACGATGAGACTAAAGATGTGCACCCACAAACGCTAAACTGACCACAACAGCGACCCGACCCTAACAACACTCTAATGGTCGGCAACGCAACTAAGTCAAACAACTATGACTAACTTGGTGTGGTGCACTAATGGAACTGCTCACTACACACTACAGGGAACACCAGCCGGTGTTCACGGACTAACCCGGAGGGCGGTTCCTAACCCCCTCACCCAGGCCGTACCAAGAAGCTGCCTTGTTGCTATGGGGTCACCCACGGATCCTAAGGACCGGCTGCACCAGGCCCGACTGAGGCTCACTGGAACAGCCCACTAACCCGCGTACAGACTGCCGCCCGGAACAGCCGATTGAACTGAACCGCCCGACTGCCTGCACCCGGGTATCGAACACGTGTCCCACTCCGGAACCGCCAGGGAACCTGCACGGAACTGAGGACTGGGACACTCAACCTGAACCACGGGACGCCCCTGGAACTGTGTTGAGCTGTGCTGCACTGCCACTGACTCACTCAGTCACCCACTCTGGAAACCAGTGCGACCCCAGGGACCTAAAGGACGGGAAAACTACGTGTGTTCTTCCCTGACTATGTGTACGCTGGTAACTACACTTGTCCCCCACAGCACAGGATAGTACAGGAAAACACAGGGAACAAGAGCCTACCTTTAATGGGGGCCTGATGTCTTGCCCCTGGACACAGTTATGTAGCACACCCCAAAATACCGTAATACAAACAATACTCGCCGCACAGACAGAATAAATACAGTATACAGTACTTTGCACGCTACTCACCAGAGCACACCGCTGCTAGCCAACCAGCCGGTTGCTACAGCACCCACAGGAGCCTCCGCTCTACTGTACCTCTTAACTCCGCATGCTCACCTCACACAGGACCGTGCCTACACTCACGAGGCTCTCACGCCTCTACCACACACCACCAGGGCCTTATGCCCTACACACCATGGACCTCTGCCCAGCTACACACAGAGCCTTGTGCTCTGTTTAATGGGCCTCAGCCCCCTCTCTAACTCAGGGCTCTGAGCCCACTAACTAGGGCCTTGTGCCCTGCTACCTAGGGGCACCAGCCCCTGCCTGCATAGGCCCTATGGCCTCCCTATCTGACTACTAGGGCCTTGTGCCCTTTAAAGACTATGGGCAATCAGCCCCTAACCAGGCCCTGTGGCCTCTCCTATGGCCTCTAGGCCACTACCTACCTAAGGGCCTTGTGCCCTTGCACCTGGGGGCTCTGAGCCTCCCCTCACTAACTACTAACAGGGGCTTGTCCCCTTTATCAACAATATTGTGGCCTACTGGCCTACTAACTCATAGGGACCTAGTGCCCAAGTCCCTGGGCCTTCTGCTCCTAATTTTCTGTCCCCACGGGCCTTGTGCCCGACCGTGGCCACGGGCCTAGTGCCCGACTTAACGTTGAGGCTACTTACCTGCTCTGCGCAGGAATCTCAACTTGCCGTCTTCTGCATTCTTTCTCCGGGTCTTCCAGACCCTCCAGCCGGCGGCGCCTCTTCTCCTGTTCGGTGCGGATCTTCTTGCTGTTTCTGAGGCGGGGGCGCTCTCAGCCCTTACAAGGGCTCCCCGCCGACGATCTCCGCTGCTTCTGTTCTTGACTCGCAGCTCCGGACGTCCCACGACGTCCTTCTCTCTCCGCCGCCGACTCTCTTCTGGCAAAATGGCGCCACCCGGCGACTTATATAGTCGCCGGCGTGGCGTCATCAGCCGGCGCGAGCGCCGATTGGCTCATATCAGCGCCAATCTTTTAAATGGCCTGGGCGCGAGCTGCGATTGGCTCGCGTATCCGGCCGCTGATTGGTCATCCTTCCTCCACTGCCAGAACCTGGGGAAAAGAACGCATACTTACCGCCGCTGGATCGCTGGATGGGTAAGTAAGTTCTTGCTTCTTTCTTCACCCTCTTGCTGGGCACAGGAACCAGGGGCATCTTCTGTCCCTCCAGGGACACGGCGGCAGCGGGCATCTTCGCCCTCTTCTCGGGCACCAGCGACATCTCCACAGAGCAGTGAAATATTAAGATGAGTATATGAAAACTATGACCAGGATATAACAAAAACTGATAAAACTAGCATGTTGCTGCTAGTACGCGCCGTCCTCTCTAACTATATACATAGTTAATATATGGTAATAGTATGGAAAGGTATTACGAATTTTATGAGTGTTACTTCTTCCTAGGATAATGATATTAAAATATGAATTTAAATGATATATCACAGTAATAAAGGACCTAATATTGGGCCAATCTGTTTCTTAGTGAAGAAGAAGGGTGAGCGTGACAGTGATTAGGTTTTTACTGTAGACATTCGTTATAAGGGTTATCAGTTCACAGTGTCTAGTTAGCAAAAGGATTTGTCCTATCCACTGTCAGTAATTGACCTTGATTAGAGGGTACATCCAACCTCTTTAGTGATGTGGGACATAGGAAATCCTAATAATGTGTTTATACTCGGTGACCAGATCTATGTTAATAGGTATATTGGCATGCCTTATTGAGAAGGTTAGTACCAGCTGAGCAGCGTTATATAATGCTAGTCATACACATTTGTCTCTCTTTCTCTTATGGTTAAAGAGTCCAAAATGTATATATGCTGCAATAATATTGGATATTGCAGTAGGTGCCTGCACAGGGTTAATAACACACCCCGCTGTAAAGAGCCAATCTTCTGCCCTTGTATTCTCTAATCTATAGAAATAATGGCACAATATATAGTTTTGACTCCGAGTTGAGAGCAGATGTCTCGGGCAGTTATATCCTATCTGGGTTCAGAGCGATGGATCAGCGTGTATATGACTCCACCTCTGATAGATTCTGGTCCTAATAAACCTAGTCATAGATCTGTTCTGAATAGTCGTATATTGACACTGTACTAAATTTTCCCTTCTTTAACACCCTGTAGTCGCTAAATACCTAAATCTACCTCCTATATGATTGTATAATATTGTATTCTTAGAAGAGAAGGACAGCGCGTGAGACGCCGACGCGCGTTTCACTACACTGAGCTTTCTCAAGGCAAACCTGAGTTGCCCCAGCGATTGGTCCTTTATAGTGTAAAAACCTCCCCTTAGATGACGTAGTGTCGGGCAATCCTTCTGCGTGACGTACGGGACTACTTTGTATGAAGATGATATCTCTAATAGGGATACATTGTTATAATGATAGAGAGGGATCTCTATACATTTAGATCAGTGGATTTTGAACACTTATTGTTCTCTAAAGGATTGTATGTTCCTGGGGTATTGTTCTATATATGTTACGAGGATATCATAGAGGCTAGTGTTCCAAATATACTTTGGGCATACCGTTATTATTAATGAAGACCATCAGATGGTCGTCCCTATTACTAAATGGAATATGTGACCTACAGGCTGCGCTTAGTCCAGAAGGGAGGCAGGGTGAGTATAGTTGTTATTAGTGTAACAACCTCTATTGAGAAAACCAATGCCTATGTTGGTAATTGATATTTGTTCCTATTTTGAGTTCTGTTTTCTATATTACAAATTAATTTTGTTATGTTAATAACATAGGCGATGGACTGTTGACCATCGATTAATTAAGATCGATTGTTTGGAATTATATAATCTGTCTTTTATGTTGCAATAGTGCCATTCAGTTAATAAGTGTATTGAATTAATGTGTTCAGTTAGTCTCAGGATCATCAAAATATGATATATAAAGTGTACACAAATTTGTCTTGAACCAGTGTTTGGTAATCTAACTAGTATACTTTGGTGGATCTTCGATGTAGCCGATCTCTCTCTAATAGTGATATTGGTGTGTGTGTCCTACTCAATAAAATAAACGTGAAACCTTTTTTAAGGTGCCAATAATGTACTATTCATTGTGCTGCAGTGCATAAAATATATGGTCCTCAATTAGTCTATTAATTAGCCATAACGTAAATAAAATAAGTGACTGAATATGTGTTGTGAAAGAATCTAATGGAAAAGAATCTGATGGAAATCTATAGGAGGGGAGTGAAAATAAATATGACCTGAGTAGCAACCAGTCAACACAAGAAATTTATATAAATACTGAAAAGTTGTTATGATCATTCAGACCTTTTGGGGTCACACTATCCATCAGAAAGATTTTCTTAGTCTCTCTCCTCAGTAATTCCAAATTAAGGTCACCCCCTCTCAAACCTATATGGACTTGTTCCATAGCAAATGCTTGCAGTCCAGTTGGTTTGCTTCCATGGCATTTAGCAAAATGCCTTGCTACCGTGGTAATTTGTTTCATGTTTTGCATGTCCTTCTCTGCCCTTCTGATGTTTCCTACATGCTCTAACACCCTTCTTTTCAGAGGTCTGCTTGTCATGCCGATGTATCTTAGGTTGCATGGACATGTAAGGCAATATACCACATTAAGAGAGTCACAGTTAAGAAATTCTATGATCTTCCATGTTTTAAGGTAACAATCCTGATACTCTTTAGTGTTCACCATATATTGGCATGCAAGACATCTCCCACATTTATGAAAACCAGTAGGTCTATTCGAGACCCTTGTTGGTGGAGGAAGAGCGCTGTGCACCAAGCTGTCTTTCAGATTCTTCGATCGGCGCCAAGTTATGGATATTCTGTCATCCAAGATTCTATCCAAATCTGCATCTGATTTAAGTACATCCCAATGTTTTTGAAACACCTCTGCAATCTGTCGCCATTCGGCACAAAAAGTGCCTATAAGGCGAACTTTAGAGTCCTACATTTTGTTCTTGACCTCACCATCTCCAAAACGTCAGATGGACATCCCAATAGGGATACATACAGAAAAAAAATGCGACCAACATTCTCCTACACTCATCTAGCTCCCACCACCCGGCAGTTATCAGGGGTATCCCTAAGGGGGAGCTCCTCAGGATGAGGCGCAACTGCTCAGATGAACAAGTATTCACAAATAGAACTAATGATCTCAAAAATCACTTGGAGGCCAGAGGTTACAGTAAGCGTACTATACGCAAAGCAGAGAAGTCAGTCCACAAGAGTAACAGAGATAACCTCATCTACCCACCTCCCAAGAACAAAATGCAGGACTCTAAAGTTCGCCTTATAGGCACTTTTTGTGCCGAACAGCGACAGATTGCAGAGGTGTTTCAAAAACATTGGGATGTACTTAAATCAGATGCAGATTTGGATAGAATCTTGGATGACAGAATATCCATAACTTGGCGCCGATCGAAGAATCTGAAAGACAGCTTGGTGCACAGCGCTCTTCCTCCACCAACAAGGGTCTCGAATAGACCTACTGGTTTTCATAAATGTGGGAGATGTCTTGCATGCCAATATATGGTGAACACTAAAGAGTATCAGGATTGTTACCTTAAAACATGGAAGATCATAGAATTTCTTAACTGTGACTCTCTTAATGTGGTATATTGCCTTACATGTCCATGCAACCTAAGATACATCGGCATGACAAGCAGACCTCTGAAAAGAAGGGTGTTAGAGCATGTAGGAAACATCAGAAGGGCAGAGAAGGACATGCAAAACATGAAACAAATTACCACGGTAGCAAGGCATTTTGCTAAATGCCATGGAAGCAAACCAACTGGACTGCAAGCATTTGCTATGGAACAAGTCCATATAGGTTTGAGAGGGGGTGACCTTAATTTGGAATTACTGAGGAGAGAGACTAAGAAAATCTTTCTGATGGATAGTGTGACCCCAAAAGGTCTGAATGATCATAACAACTTTTCAGTATTTATATAAATTTCTTGTGTTGACTGGTTGCTACTCAGGTCATATTTATTTTCACTCCCCTCCTATAGATTTCCATCAGATTCTTTTCCATTAGATTCTTTCACAACACATATTCAGTCACTTATTTTATTTACGTTATGGCTAATTAATAGACTAATTGAGGACCATATATTTTATGCACTGCAGCACAATGAATAGTACATTATTGGCACCTTAAAAAAGGTTTCACGTTTATTTTATTGAGTAGGACACACACACCAATATCACTATTAGAGAGAGATCGGCTACATCGAAGATCCACCAAAGTATACTAGTTAGATTACCAAACACTGGTTCAAGACAAATTTGTGTACACTTTATATATCATATTTTGATGATCCTGAGACTAACTGAACACATTAATTCAATACACTTATTAACTGAATGGCACTATTGCAACATAAAAGACAGATTATATAATTCCAAACAATCGATCTTAATTAATCGATGGTCAACAGTCCATCGCCTATGTTATTAACATAACAAAATTAATTTGTAATATAGAAAACAGAACTCAAAATAGGAACAAATATCAATTACCAACATAGGCATTGGTTTTCTCAATAGAGGTTGTTACACTAATAACAACTATACTCACCCTGCCTCCCTTCTGGACTAAGCGCAGCCTGTAGGTCACATATTCCATTTAGTAATAGGGACGACCATCTGATGGTCTTCATTAATAATAACGGTATGCCCAAAGTATATTTGGAACACTAGCCTCTATGATATCCTCGTAACATATATAGAACAATACCCCAGGAACATACAATCCTTTAGAGAACAATAAGTGTTCAAAATCCACTGATCTAAATGTATAGAGATCCCTCTCTATCATTATAACAATGTATCCCTATTAGAGATATCATCTTCATACAAAGTAGTCCCGTACGTCACGCAGAAGGATTGCCCGACACTACGTCATCTAAGGGGAGGTTTTTACACTATAAAGGACCAATCGCTGGGGCAACTCAGGTTTGCCTTGAGAAAGCTCAGTGTAGTGAAACGCGCGTCGGCGTCTCACGCGCTGTCCTTCTCTTCTAAGAATACAATATTATACAATCATATAGGAGGTAGATTTAGGTATTTAGCGACTACAGGGTGTTAAAGAAGGGAAAATTTAGTACAGTGTCAATATACGACTATTCAGAACAGATCTATGGCTAGGTTTATTAGGACCAGAATCTATCAGAGGTGGAGTCATATACACGCTGATCCATCGCTCTGAACCCAGATAGAATATAACTGCCCAAGACATCTGCTCTCAACTCGGAGTCAAAACTATATATTGTGCCATTATTTCTATAGATTAGAGAATACAAGGGCAGAAGATTGGCTCTTTACAGCGGGGTGTGTTATTAACCCTGTGCAGGCACCTACTGCAATATCCAATATTATTGCAGCATATATACATTTTGGACTCTTTAACTATAAGAGAAAGAGAGACAAATGTGTATGACTAGCATTATATAACGCTGCTCAGCTGGTACTAACCTTCTCAATAAGGCATGCCAATATACCTATTAACATAGATCTGGTCACCGAGTATTAACACATTATTAGGATTTCCTATATCCCACATTACTAAAGAGGTTGGATGTACCCTCTAATCAAGGTCAATTACTGACAGTGGAAAGGACAAATCCTTTTGCTAACTAGACACTGTGAACTGATAACCCTTATAACGAATGTCTACAGTACAAACCTAATCATTGTCACGCTCACCCTTCTTCTTCACTAAGAAACAGATTGGCCCAATATTAGGTCCTTTATTACTGTGATATATCATTTAAATTCATATTTTGATATCATTATCCTAGGAAGAAGTAACACTCATAAAATTCGTAATACCTTTCCATACTATTACCATATATTAACTATATATATAGTTAGAGAGGACGGCGCGTACTAGCAGCAACATGCTAGTTTTATCAGTTTTTGTTATATCCTGGTCATAGTTTTCATATACTCATCTTAATATTTCACTGCTCTACACATTATTAAAACTGTAATATTCATTTTAATGTATACCAATAAACTTTAAATGTGTTTTATATAATCTATATCCTTAGAGTGCCCTAACTTACACATACTGGTTCTCTGTTTTTGTAAATATCTGTTACTATGTATGGGAGCACCTCTTCTAGGATTGTGGCGTTCCAATAATTAAAATCTGATAGACATATTGGTACAAATAGCCATCTCCTAGAATGCATAGGATATTCCTATTGCGATATATGCGTTTTGTCTTTATTTCACAGAGGTGCCAAGTTCCAGCAATCTAATATTAATGACACTTTTGCTACGCCATTACATGGCGTACCATTTGGTCCAGCGAAGGAGTTATCATTTTGTTCAATATTTATGAGGAATTTAGTCCATCTTCCTTTGCGCACATGCATGAAAGAATTCTGATCCTATACTCACAACATTTTCAATACAAATTTGACGCTTTAAACAGTCTCAAACACATTCAAATATGCTTCACAAGCGAACACAATTTGGGCTCCCATGTATTTCCTTTGTAAACAAAGAAGCAATACTATCATATGTCATACATCACTAGCCCCAGTTCCCTATTCTGGTGAATAGCACAAAGACGCATGTGAAAAGAATCTGAGAGTATCCCTGGCCAATGCTCTGGACACTGCTAAACAAGCATGCTTCCAAGATCTCATCTATGTTCAGGCTTCTAACCCCAAATGCCTTTTTAACACATTTAAATATCTTCTCAATCCTCCCACCCCAAACCCTCTGACTACCATCAGTGCCCAGGATCTTGCTTCCTATTTCAAGGACAAGATTCATATAAAATTCTTCTACTAACATACAAGGCCATCAACAAAATTGCACCAACATACATCTCCTCGCTTGTCTAAAAATACCTCCCAACTTGATACCTCCGTTCTGCACAAGATCTGTTTCTCTCTTCCACTCTCTTCACTTCCTCCCATTCTCGATTAAAGGACTTTTTTCGGGCTGCACCCATTTTATGAAATTCACTCCCTCACACCACAAGACTTTCCTCTAGTCTTCAAACCTTCAAGCATTCTCTGAAAACCCATTTCTTCAGAAAAGTTATACCATTCCTCTACCACCCTCTTAATCTCGCTAGGTTACCCTAATACCAACCTCTAACACAAGACAAGAACCCTCTGACAAACATAGTTGTGTTCTGAGCATACAGCCCTGTAAATACTTTGTAAACTTTGCATCCTAGCTGGACAAATATTCAATATGATGTAGCACTTATCCTTGTGTATCAAACCATTATCCCATAGATTGTAAGCTTGAGAGCAGGACCTTCTTACTAGAGATGCTCAAGCTCGGTTCCCCTAGAAACGAACACACCCGAATTTAGCATATCCGAGTACAGAGCCGAGCCAACTCGGTACTCTTGCGCTTTTTCGGCATTGAAAACGAGACAAAACGTCATTGTTACGTCATCGGATCTTGGGACTTTTGAAATCTATAAGTACCTCCCTCCATGGTGATTTAGCGCCATTTCACAGAGGGACACAGAAGGGGTAGCACAGTCTGTAGACCAGTTGGGCAGCAACATAGGTAGAATAGAAAGAGGAGGGGGTAGCAGTGTTCAACAAAGTCTACAGTGACATTCAGGAGAGCTCCATTGCTAATTGTCATTGCTGAAATACAAATCCTAGGGCTGGCAGGCTTGGTATAATTCTGCAGTCACATTCTACTGTGTTATATAGGTAACACACAAAGAGGAGAGCTCCATTCCTAATTGTCATTGTTGAAATAGAATTAATAGGGCAGGCTTAATCTTTTAAATCTGCAGTCCCATAATGTACAGTGTTATATAGGTAACACACAAAGAGGAGAGCTCAATTCCTCCATTGCTAATTGTCATTGCTAAAATAGAATTAGTAGGACAGGCTTGGTCTTCTAAATCTGCAGTCCCATAATGTACAGTGTTATATAGGTAACACACAAAGAGTAGAGCTCCATTGCTAATTATCATTGCTGAAATACAAATACTAGGCCTGGCAGGCTTTTCTTCTGACTTTGCAGTCAAATTGTACGGTGTTATGTAGGTTACCCACAAAGAGAAAAGTTCCATTGTTTTATTGCTAATTGTCATTGCTGAAATACAAATACAAGGCCTGGCAGGCTTTTCTTCTGAATTTGCAGTCAAAGTGTAAGGTGTTATCAATATGGATTCACAGCAGTACACAGAAGAGCAGGAGCACCAAGCAGCTGCTGGCACCAGTCATGATGATAGTAATCCCTCTACGTCATCTGGTAAAGCCTATGTAAAAGTGCATCATGTTTTAAGTCAGGGAAACAAACATGTAAAAAAAACTATTTACCTTTGTCAAGAAAAAAAGACCTGTTATCCTGGCAAAGTTATGTGTAGAAAAAAATAAAATTGCCAACATGCCATTCTACACACGCAGTGGCAAAGAAAGATAAGGCCTTCGCCTTTCTCTACGAGTGCGAGTTCTGCAATTGTCACTGAGGCATCTTCTTGTAAGGTCAGTCGTGACCAAGAAAGACCTTGTCATTTGTATTCCAAAAGTAGTGTCCAAATACTTTTACGTGTAAAAGCCGAGCTGGAAGAAAACAGTAAGGCATTAGAGGAAAATATATGTTCAGATTCAGAAATGACACAAATCCCTGAGGAGAGTCCATCCACGAGTACTATGTGTAATTGTGACCATTCTGATAGTGTACCCATAAAGAAGGCCCCTTTCAGCATTTCTGCAGATGTGTTCCTGAACAGCCTGAGTGTAGCCAGTGATAGACAAATTGAGGATGCCACTTTGGAATTGCAACAGGATGAGGGGGATATTTGTGTAGCCGACGACGGCGCTAATGAGGATGTTGATGAGGATGATGTTGTCTGTGTAAGTCCTGCACTGGTGGAAGCAGTTCTGGCACGTGATAAGAAATAGGCCATTGTCATGCCTGGACATAAGACCAAAAAATGCACTTCTTATGTGTGGAATTATTTTTACCCAAATCCTAACAACAGTTGCCAAGCCATTTGTAGAGTATGTAAAGCCACAGTCAGTCGAGCTAGGGACCTTAATCATCTAAGAACCTCATCCATGTTACTCCATTTGAAGCTAGTTCATGGCAAGCTGTTGGGAAAAGCAGAAACTTATGCTAAAAAATAACAACAAGCAGTCCATCATCAGCTTGGAAGTCTTAGTATTTTAGACAAAGAATAACTTAGGCTTCCATTAAGGTAGCCAATCTGGAGAATAAAAAAAGTTTTTGAGAGCGGTGATGATATCAAATAAATCGCTGGTACTCGTTATACCGATGATAGCTATGCCGACAACTAATATAGCAACAAAATTCAGAATAGTAGGAGTCCGACTTGAATCAAATATAGACTTACTTTAAAACAAGCACACAAGATCTGCGACCCGCCTGCATTTGTGGAAAAAAATAAAAATAAGGTAAGGTTGGCTCTTTGTGGTAGCTATACATATTTTTTAGCAGTTAGGCTCTGACTGGCTGGCCACCCTTGGCCTAGAGTATACTTAATTCATTGGTGTTTTTGAATAAAACACTCTTCCGAATGGATTATATGTGATATAGGTTGATTAATAGCTTATTACACTAGAATACTCTGCATATGGTAAATTGGTCAATAGAACGCTCTGTGTATTGTAAATCTGTCACTAGAATGCTATCTATATTACAAAGAAGTCGATAAGATGGTCTGTGTACTGTACAGGATCCACTAGAATGTTCTTGGGATTGTAAATTGATCAATAGAATGCTCTCGGTATCATATAGCAGTCACTAAAATGCTCTCTGTGTTGTAAAACGCTCTTTAGAATGCTCTCTGTGTTGTAAAACGGTCTTTAGAATGCTCTCTGTGTTGTAGAGATGTTATTAGAATGTCCTCTGTATTGTATAAAGGACCCTGTAATGTTTTGTGTAGCTTATATTGGTCAGTAGAATGCTCTCTGTATTGCCCAAAGGCTACTAGAATGCTCCCCTGTTCTATATATGTCACTAGATTAGTCCTTGCATTAAATACTAGTGAATGGGATTAGTAGATTTTGTATTTGCTTATAGCTTATTGTCATAACAATTCTTAAAATATTTTATTAGCTATATAAACCACACTGCACATTTTTTGTCATGTCCATATCTCTGTTGCGGCGCTCTGGGCCACTTGCTTGTGTTAGCTCCCCTGACCAAATTATGGCAACCAGTCCCTAAGCACCATTCCTTAAAACATAGATATAAACAAAAATAGGTCCATACATGGGAAACAGTCACAGTGTCCACACATAAACTGTAGCAAATGAGTCCCTAAGTGGAATTCATGATGTTCATGCTTCAAGAACTTTCATTAATTTCCATGTAGGTTATAATTTAAGAGAACTAGATTAATTTAGGTAATAGTTTTCATCCCATAAATAAGAAGCAAAACACCTTAACATATTTTCACAAAACATCACTGATCACAGAAGTACCATATTGAAGTTTACTTATACACACAAAAAAATTCTATTACTAATGCTTCTGAAAGCAGATTATAAAAAAGAATGTATTTCAAAGGGAAGATATCTTCTCATTGCATCCCTGTAAAAAAAAAAAAATCCCCTCACGATCAAGGATTTCTAATAGTATCAGGCAGAGCTGAGCTAAAAAGCTATAAATCAGTTCCCATGTGTATAATCAGGCATAGTGCCTCTGTCATAATGTTAGACTATTGCAGTCAAGAAGAAAAATTGCTATGAAAAAAATCCCAGAGCAATACAATTTGTGTGTCTTGCATTCTTCAAAACTTCTAAAAGAATTGATAATAATAAGACCACAGCACTGTTTGATGTAAATGTTAGAGAAAAAGGAAACCCATATGTACCAAATGTCTTCAGGGGGTTTGTGCCACTTATCATAGCTTGCTGTAGTATAATTGGTGTCAAGAAATGAATGAGTAAAGACAGAGGATATGGCGCTATTGGGAAACCCTTGTTGTGCGTTCAATTAAAATGTATATTATTTATCAAGCTCAGAATTAGAAAGTCATTATGTGCCTTCATCACTAAGAGTGATGTTGCAGTGAAAATACATAAATGATATGTCTTCTATGTATGTCACAACATTTGAGAACATGTAAGCAATGTAGACCATTAAGAGATAGATCAAGACCGATATATTGTGATATCCAGAATTTAAGAAATGTGATATTAATCATAGTTGCATAGTTAGCGTTGTTTATGAAACATGCCCATCAAGTTCATTCTTTCATCCTTAAAAAAACTATGGCCTATCCCATGTTGGAAATCAAATCTCCTTTGTTCCAGCCACAAAGGCTTACCTAGTATTTATAGTGGGGACCTAAAAATAGAATAGGCTGTCACAGAATTTTCAATATAGGAAATTTATATATTTTTACACAGCGATCGTTGATCTCAACAATAAAAAAAACTAATCTATCTCAGTCTTTCTCCATTTAACAGAAATCTACCATACATTTTTTTATTATAATGTCCCTTCTCTGCACTCATTCCATTGCCATGACATGATTCTTGTAAATTAGCACCTACAAAACTGCATACTCAAGGTAAGGCCTCACCTGTGCACTTAGAGGGGCAAATGCAAGCCCCTCTCTTGCGAATCTTTGCTTCTTTTAACATAAGACAGTAGTATCCTGTGAACTCTAGATGTTGCAGATTGGCTAAGTCTATGATATACAAGTATACCTAGATTATTCACCATCATATATTCACCTAATAATGTTCCACTTGCAGTGTAAGTTGCATGCATAACCTTACAATTATCCACATTAAATCTCACCTCTCATATTGCTTCCCAATCTCTCAATTTATCATGCAATACAAACAATAGATCAGTTTGTTTCATATGCAAACAAAAAGATAATACTTTTATTTCCAACTTCTACATCATTTCTATTCTGATGTAATCTGTTGTGGTATTTCAGTTAGTATATTTTAGGCCAATATTATTTGACTTATATTATGCACCTGTGAAGCACAGTTTCAAACACTATTGAAAAACCAAGTAATACAGATAGTGAAGAAAAAAAACTACAAACATCAATATAACACCACCTAATAGATCGCTGGACCATCACCTGCAGCCAGTAATGCCTGTATGCACTGCAGCATGGACTCTACCAATGTCTGGGACTCTGCAAGCAGCAGCACATTGATGGTTGTGAAAAACGTCTTAGGGATAGTTCCAGAATATCTCACAAATGGTCAGTTGGATTCAGAGAAGGCCATGACATATGCACCACTAAACTGGCAAAGGTGCATTGACAGGTGTGATAAGTAGTTAATGCACTGCAACCTGACTATGCCCTGCTCTGTAGAAGTTCTCGTTAGACTGTTTATTTGTGTGTGTTACCTCCTGTTTGTGCCACAGTTTGAAGTGTAGATTTGCAGTTGCTGCCAGTTTTGCCTTGCACTTCACATTAGGTCACAGATATTGTCCTTTGCTGATTATTTTTTCTCCTTGAAGTTCAGGGCCAGACTGGGATTAAAAATCAGCCCTGGCATTTAAAGTACACAGGCCCACCTCAGCTCCAGCAGGAAAGAAACTGTGTGCCGCCGCGCATCGGCAGCACAGAAAAGGGCATGTCCACATTGTGTTGTGGGTGTGGCCAACATGGGGCATTGATACATACATTATAATAAAACATTACATTTATCATGCCCTCCCAGCCACATCACGCCATCACCCAGGCACATTATGACACCCTCAGACCACTGTACTTATCTATGCTTCTGGTGCTACTGACATCCATAAGGATGGGAGCTTCCTGCAGAGTGAGCAGGGAAGCTCTTTGTCTCATGAGTTTACCAAATCTTGTGATACTTTGCGCTCCTCGGCTTGCTCTGCGAGCTGTGTCCTCTCCGGGAACTGGGAGCAGTTATCAGTTCCCTTCCCCTAGCCAGAGGTGGATTAAGACTCAGGGGACCCAGGGTATTTAAAACAGCAGGGCCCCTATTATGTAACATGGTTATCATTTTAAACAAATGCATAGGCAATACTATGTGCATTACTGTTAGAAGCATACAGCTCTGCTTTCACAAGCAGTATGTTGTGAAGTGGGACATACCTCCCAACTGTCCTTGCAGTCGGACCAAATCCTGACTAAGTGAGACAGTCACCCAAATTCAAGACTGCCCCACCAGATTCAGGACAGTTGGCAGACTGTCCTGCTCTCTCTTACCTGTCTTGGTCACTTTCACCACTTGTAGCAGCAGGTTTCTTTAGCTCCATTCCTTCTTGTCTTAATCCTGGAATATTGGATGCCCTATTTTGAAAATAAATGGGTACATGAGAATTAGAAAACCCCAAGCAGCCCCGGTGTTAAAACAATAGCACTCATGTTTCAGCCCCATTTTCAATTGATAGCCCTAACCACCCCAGCATTAAATTAAAGGTTCCTTCACTTCACCTTAAACATTTAGCCCCACCTACACTCCACCATTAAAGTCTACCTTCCACACTATATTAAGATCCTCCCTTTCCTAACATATTATATGAAAATACTGCACGCACACACACGCAGTGAGCAGCGCGCTGCTCGGGCGGGCATGCTGCCGGCTGGATAAAAGTATAGTATAGAAGCTCCAATACTTAGTTCATTGCATTAGCTCTATTTATAGTATTAGGTGATTTTCCCATAGGGGGGACCCCACGCAAAATTTTCCCCCGATTTTCACGGAACCAGCAGTAGGGTTATCACCCGCGATTTGCCGTGATTTTAACACGCTGAAAAAATCGGACCTTGATACATTTACCCCATAGTGTTCATTTCTATTTGCAGCAATAGTGGTGTCACAGTGTTTGGTGTGTTACTACTGATCTCTCTCCCTCTGGATAACAATGATGGTCTCTGTTGGGTCAAGGATTAACTGTAAGCCTGATCTTGTTTGCTCACCCTCTCTGCTCACATGCAATTCGCTAATAGCAGGACACTCCCTCTCTGCACATAGGCTCACTTTGCTGTGTAATCTCTCACAGGCTGCTTGAATTTCTGCAGGAATCTGACTACAAGACTTTTCTGTGCAAAGCTACACCCAGCATCTCTTTTGATATATCTGATGTCTCTCTCTTTCTTTGTACACTCTGTAATTCCTGCAGACTCTCCTATCCAAACTTTCTCCTTCGATGTCACACATACCTCAGGCTGACTGCACCTCTTACTATGTGTTTTTTCCTTCCTTCCTGTCTCTGCTCCCAGTACAGGCTCACTGGTAGGACTCACCTCAGTTTCACTCTTTGTTTCCATAGCAACATGAGCTCCTGGCTGTTAAGACAGCCTTGTTGTACAAATAATGAATTATGAGTTTGAAACTTTACTTTAAGAGCTACTGGTTCAAAATAAAAATACTGTCTTGAACAATCTGTTCAAGTGTCATTTATAGTACAGGCAAATATGTATAGTGACACAACTATGTACAAGGTGTCACTCAAAAGTTAGGTTTCACCTGTGTTTAATTTTCTTCTACTGTGTGTTATATTTTTTCCTCCCAAAAAAGAAATATTGGTTTATTCTATAAGTAATGTATGATTTTTAAATAAAAATAAAGGGAATGAGCAAATAGGAGCAGCAGCTAATGAAATTGGTTTTTGAAAAGCAATAGGGTTAGAGCTTTGAATCAGCTAATTTAATATGCGAATCAGCATATTAAATCAGCTAATTAAAACCAGCTAATTAAAATATATAGTAGCCCACAAAACTTGTTAAACTGGGTTTGTAGGGTGTGATGTATGAGGAGCACATTTCTTAAGACATGTTACCTTTTCAAGGTATTGTAATACAGAACAATATGTATTTTAAACACTGTGTTAAAGATTTTGGCTTTCACTAGAAATACTATGCTTTCCCCTCACATAGCCATGCACAGATAGATAAGGATCCTCCTGAGCCATAGCTCCATTATTCATCTTGAAGCCTCCTTGCTGCTAGATCATATCAAGAACAGAATCGAGCTACTTCCCCACAACAGCAGTCATATGGGAGTTGGCCTCTGCCACAGGGTTGAGTCCTGATAAAGCTTCTTGGCAGAAAATCCATGCACATAGAGTAAACATCTGTAATTCTTCAGAATACTTTAACCTTGTTTCCTGTGAATAGAAAGAAAATGTCACTGGTTAGTATATACTGTACATATTATACATCAACTATTAATAGCAGAGCGCTAGAGAGTGAACAAATTATGTTGACCTATAGAGAAAGACTGAGCCCTGTTTCCCTCTTCACTAATGTATGGAATTATGGAATTATGCACAGTTTTAATCCTTAAAGGTCTTCTGTTTATATAACATGCTGGACCTTAGCTGCGTGGTTTATTTCCTTGATAAAACTTTTGTGAACGAGCTAGTGCTTTGTATCTGTTGTGATAATTGAATGTTTCATATTTAATGTTGCAAAATATAAGCAGAAGGTTTCCAAGGTATTTTACTGGAGTATTTACAATTATATGTTACATTTACTGATTTTATCAACCTTATAATTTGCAGGTTTATATAAAACCCTCTCTAAGGAGGCTTGGGTAGGCTTATTTGAATACAACCTTCTTAACATTTAAAAGGAATAACTATTATCTTACTCACTGGCAATTATGGAGTGCAATCGACATAGCACAAAAAAAACATTTTATTTAAAATACCCAATCAAAACAAATAATTGTTTATCTAAGTAAAATTGTCATTATAAATGTCTCAGTAATGTAGAGTTATAGCTAAAATAATTTCAATGAGAAGGGAGCAGATTATGTATAGAATCGGAGAGACTGCATTTAGTTTTAAGATTAAAGCACCTTGTAGGAGTTAACCATCAGGTCATAGCCATAGCTAGCTTGATAGCTTGAGCAGTATTCAGACAAGACAAAGTAGGGAGGTCTTGCTAGTGGCATGTTGCTATTGGCATGTCATTGTTTTCACATGTGAGGAAGCCTCAAACAGTTGCCAGTTGGTGAAGTATGAAGCAATTGTTTCAATTATCAAGAAGGTACCTTTTAATTCACACATGACACGGGAATTGGAGAATCTCCCAAGAGTCCAAAAGAATACATGGCAAGCTGCAAGACAATGGATGTAGTTCACTTAGGCACTAAGCAAGGTTTGATCAAGGCCAGGAGAGGAGCCTTAGATCTTGTCAGTATTTGAAGCAACAGACAGGATTTGGCACAGTGCGGCCAGGAGCTTAGACACAGGAGTGGGTAGATAAAGAACAGAAGATGAACTAAAGATGTAATGGTGGAAATATCCAGAACATAATTTATTTCCCAATTACACTGTCAAGGTCCAGGTGGGTGCAGGGTGGGACAGGGCATAACAACATCATTAGTAAAGCATGGACTGGAAGGAGAAGAGGGTTAGCAAGAAGGAGCTCAGGTTTCAGGTAACATTTGCAATGAGGCTTCAGTATACATAGTTCCACCCCTGGAGAAACATTCTTCAATAGGTATAAATAAAAGAGGTTAGAGGGTGAGCATATAAAGGTGAACACTGGCTTGCATTATTTAAATATTTGGTTTTATGGGTGGAGTGCTAATTTTAAGAATGGAATATTGCCCATTTTATTTTAAAGAATCAAAATACGTATAGTGGTGTCACAGTGACATTAAGTCAGTTGTGTGGATACTTGCCAGTGTACTCCCTAGTTAGTGATTATTGGGTCCTTCAGTTGAAGTGATGGAGTATCTAGGAGTGTGCAGAGCCAATTGCATATATAAAGAAGGGGTGGCAATGGGTTGACATGGAGGTTTAAATAACAGAGCTTTTGATTTGCTGATGGAAGTTACAAATGTAAAGTTTGATTATTGTCCAATGCAAGGGGCAAGCCTGAAGTAGTGTCATTGTTACAGTGAGGAAGATTGCGACCTTCAGCTTGGCATGGGCACTGCATGGCAACAAGTGGACAAAAAAAAAATAAAGGAAAAGGAAGGGGATACAAGTGATAATGTAGAGCTATTGGTTTACACTGTATTACATGAAAAATAATAATGAAATAAAACTTTTTGTTAGAATGCAGAATAAAATACATTAATGAGCAAATAAAACAAGGTTGCGTTGGTATTGTTGTAATGTTAGAGCCTTTACAGCATGTGTGGCAATGGCTGTAGGTTAAGAATCCACAAGTTGGGCAAGTGGTAGACCAGTTTGTATGACAGTGGCAGCACAGTCTGGAAAGTGTTACTATTGGTTGGGCTAGTAACTACCAGTACCCTTGCAGGGAATCTTGGTAGTAAAGGGTCACAAAGGTATATGATGAAAGAAAAAAGGAGGTGCAAAGCGAGTCCATTATAAGGTTGGGACTCGTTTGCACGGCACATGTGGACCACTTACTTCAGACATTGTTTTGCTATCACACAAGCAAATGAATTGTGGTCTAGAGTGACCCAAGCAGTCCTGAAGTGAATCATGTATGGGCTATAGAACCATTTCTTGTGCACATGAGAGAGGAAGGCTATATAAGTGTGGTTGATATCAGGCTATATGAAAATGGTCTAGCCTTTGTCATACTGAGGTCTAAGACAATCAGCTGTTAAAAGGTAAATTGGTGAAGTTGAAGAGGCTTTGCAGTTTTCCTATATGCTCAGTACACAGGGCACAGGAGTTCATACACATACAGCCAAACGTTTTAAGCCTGATACTTATTTATGAGGACCTGATTTGATTGACTAGATATCAATTTTGAGAGCATGTCAAGAGCTAGTATACAGAAGGCAGGGCTCGACACAACACACTTCCGCACTCATTCCTAACACATAGGGGCAGCCACTTAAGCTGCACTGGTATGAATGGCATGCAATAAAAAAATATTGATATGGGAGTCAAATAGGTTTGTGGAGGCATATGACATATAATAGTATTAAAATGGGAAAAAAGAAAAAGGAGTGGGGCAACAAACACATGCCATGGGTTATAATGGATAAGATAAGTATAGTGTAATTGTTAGCTTGTAGTGGCTCTGTCTGGTACTATTACCTATTCATTATTTAAATTTTAGGTCCTGGCACAGGACAGAAATAAGAGCAGCAGAGCTGCCTTCCTTGAAGATACTGAGATTGCTTGTGAATGAACAGAGCTGCAGTGGTGTGCATTGAAAGGCATGCAGTGGGCCCAGTTGGTCCATTATAGTGGCAAGAATCAGACAGAGAGCACATGCCTGCTATAGTAATACATGTTGGTGGAGATGATATGGGGTTGATAAAATTTAATATACTGTATGTATAGTTGTGGTGACGTTTTATAAGATGTTGAATTGGTACATGATGCTGTGGTCTGAAGTGATCCATAAGCTGGATTGAAGGCACAACATTAAGGGTTAGTAGCATTAAAAATGTGAATAAAAAGGTTTCATAATATATGGTAAGGATGGGCTCATTTTGAATAATATACTGGGAATTGGAGGACCGCATCTCTTGGATGTAGGGAAAAATAAATATATATATATATATATATATATATATATATATATATATATATATATATATTGTGACACGGTTACCCCTCCGGTGATGGGTACATGAAGAACATCTTGCTGAGTAAGCAATGCTTTTATTGTTACATCACAGCAAAACAGCATACACTTCCGTCAGTATGACAGCAGACAACCTAACACTGACTAGACATAGTTCTCATGTCTAGACACCGGCCACTGTCTGGCATCGGCTGCCCTGTACACATGAAAAAAGACAGGATTAAATACACAAAACTCCTCCCGTTGGTCTAATTACTTCATTAGACCACCTCAGTCTAGGAATTTTACTGTGCAACGATTTCACCTTGCTGCAGCCTTCTCTGCATACTGTAAGCTGAAGACCTAACTCCCCCGTCGCTCCTCACACACTTGACATTTCTAATATATATAGTATAGTAACTCCTTCCTCCTCCTGTCTGTCTCGCAGGCTGCTGTCCAAGCTTCACTGCTGCCCAGAAGCAAACGTAGGATATCTAGAGGAAAGGCTCCAAATGTTAGATTTCAGAACAAAACAAAAAAAAACAACTTGATGTTACTCACCTGTTACACACTGATATGTCCCCGGCTGCCCATCAACTTTCCTCACATTTTCCACCCCTTGCCCATCAGCTTATGTCACATATGCTAGCCGCATAACACCAGCGTTATTCACATGCCCCTTCTTCCACCAGCTTATCTCTCACATACACAGCTGCCCTAAGCACCCTAGCCAGATTTTTGCCCAGCAGCTTTTCTTGAAAATGCCCTTCCGTCCATCTGCTTTTCTCAAACATGCTCCCCTGCCAAACTGGTTTCCTCTCGCATGCTCCCTTCCCAACCACATTTTTTCTAACATACCCTCTTGCCCACAAACTTTTAATAGATAAACAGCTTAATGCTTCATGGTTGAGCAACTATTTATTTTTTTTATCATTTGAACACTTGGCTCTCCTCTGTTGCTATCTATTAATGTATTCTGTACATGTAATATTAAATATGCTAACACATGCAAATAAATAGAGAAAGGTAATCTAAATGGCATAGATAATATAGACCATTCTTCATTCATTTGCATTTGTTAATGTATTATGTAGATGTAAAATGAATTATACTAATAGAAAGCAACAGAGTTTAACCAAATACAGGGCAAATACTAAAAAACATAAATGGCTCCTAGAGTAGCCGTGGCGTGGTAAGTTACAGCGGTGCTTCATTATGCATTTTATTGCTTAGACCCATAGGGCTAGATTTACTAAGCTGCGGGTTTGAAAAAGTGGGGATGTTGCCTATAGCAACCAATCGGATTCTAGCTTTCATTTATTTAGTACCTTCTACAAAATGATAGCTGGAATCTGATTGGTTGCTATAGGCAACATCCCCACTTTTTCAAACCCGCAGTTTAGTAAATCTAGCCCATAGTCTGTAACTCATGGGGATTTCTGAATGTAATTCCCCACCCCTCCCCCCATTTCCTCCAACCACATCTTCATCAGTTTTTCCAGCCTCTTCTATGCCCTCATTTTTCTGTAGCATCCTCCTTTCCCCCCTCGACGTTTCTGTAGCATCCTTCTCTCTCCCTCCCCCCTACATTTCTGTAGCATCCTCTTCTCTCTCTCACACACACATTTCTGTAGCATCCTTCTCTCTCCCCCCCACCCCACAATTCTGTAGCATCCTTCTCTCTCTCTCTCCCCCCCCCCTACATTTCTGTAGTATCCTCTTCTCTCTCCCCCACACACATTTCTGTAGCATCCCCCTCTCCCCCCCATTTTGTTTGTAGCAGCCACTTCTCTCCTTCCCCCATTTTTTATAGCAGTCTCTCCTCCCCCTCCCCCCGTTTTTTTAGCAGCCTATTCTCTCCCCCCTCCCATGTTTTTTGTAGCAGCCTCCTTACTGCTATTTTTATTTTCTCTGTATTACTGTACTTACCTTCTTTTTTTCTTCTTCTTTTTTTATCTTGTCCACTTCTTGTTTCTGTCTTCTGTGGGACTGCTGTCGGCTCTTCTACACTGACAGCGTGTATGGATAGATAGATAGATAGATAGATAGATAGATAGATAGATAGATAGATAGATAGATAGATAGATAGATAGATAGATAGACATCGCATTTATAAACAAATTTCAATTATTTAAAACTGATATCATTTGAGATATTAATACAGAATACCAAGATTTGTGTAACACAATTAAC
The DNA here is from genome assembly GCF_038048845.1 of Mixophyes fleayi. Lineage (NCBI taxonomy): Eukaryota > Metazoa > Chordata > Amphibia > Anura > Limnodynastidae > Mixophyes > Mixophyes fleayi. The sequence continues at coordinate 168,754,635 of NC_134404.1, read as the reverse complement.
AATTTATTTTGAATATCAACTTAATCATGGCAGTTACACCAAATATGTGGAGAACATAAGTATTTTTAATAAAATCTAGATTTGTATGGTTCATCATGTAAAATGCAATCAACATTAACTTTAAGTTCTTTAAGACCATTTTATTTTTTCTCTACCCATAGACTGACCCTTATACAGGTCATAATATTTAGATATTTTCTACAACTGCTGAAGATATCATTTCTGTAATGAATCAGGCACAATGAACACATCTATTGAAAAGACACTTGACAAAATGAAAATATTCATAATGATACCACAGTCAAAACCCAAAATGTGACACAACATATTTCAATTTATATTGAGTATGTTAATATATTGGAAATAAATCATTAGAATCAAGGTTATCAGATTTCAACAACCAAAACTTTTTTTAACAAGTCTAACGTCATTTGAAAGTCATTCTGATTTCTACCAGGAACACACACACTGGATGACACTCCAAAGTAGAAATAGACGTTGGAAATTAGTTCTGGCTGTACTGTGAGCTCTGCAGTGATTTGATATCAACCATCTTTCATGCTATGAAATTGGAATTAGAATGACTGTGTCCACAAATACAAAACTATTGTGTTCACAAATTATCAGTTTGAGTCTGAACCATTTGTTTTTTTGTTTATTTATATTTTAATTTATTTATTTTGTTGCACTGTTTGAATGTATTGTAGTGTTTTTGAAAATACTTTATTTACTGAGCTAAAGATTATTTTTCACATTATTGTTTTCTTTTTCAGAAAAGCTATTTGTTGCTATTTTTTGCATCCATTGATATTCTGTGCCTGCGTGCTAGGAATATTTCCAGACAAAAAGAATTTACAATGATATTGTCAGAGCTGGATAATATGACATTATCAGAGTCTAGCAATTATTTTTGTTTGCACTGAAAATAAGTATAGTACTTGACCAAAACCCCAATCAGCATCCAGTTATGAGTTATTCTGATGCTGATATAATTAAATACACCACAGCCTTCAATCCTGTAACTTGCAGGCCTGAATCTGCTCAACACACAACATACTAAATATTTTGAAGTGTTTTTATATTAAGTACTAACATAGCAGATGCTAATGAGAATACATAATTGTGACCTTTTTATGTTTGCACACAAATATAAAATTGGAGATAAACAGAGTTTTCCATTATGTACTTGTTGTAAAGTAAAAAGTATTTAATCTAAATGAAAAACTCTTTTTGTAGCCATGCCAACCCTAGAACATAAAATATGAACTTTCATAAACCTTTTGGATAGTTTTGTTCAGCAATAGGATGGTGTAGCGTGGCGCTTCTAATACTAGATCTTTTCTCATTTTAAAATTGTTCATGCCTAATTTTTATAGTGTTTTAAATTGCAGATGGAAAATTTCATCACTTTTAAATCTTATATGTGTAGCTTAATATGCTCTTTGTGACAAGGTCTCATTTCATCATCATCATCATCACCATTTATTTATATAGCGCCATTGATTCCGCAGCGCTGTACAGAGAACTCATTCACATGAGTCCCTGCCCCATTGGAGCTTACAGTTTTAATTCCCTAACATACACACACACACTGACAGACAGACAGACTAGGGTCAATTTTGCAAGCAGTCAATTAACCTACCAGTATGTTTCTGGAGTGTGGAAAGAAACCGTAGCACCCAGAGGAAACCCATGCAAACACAGGGAGAACATACAAACTCCACACAGATAAGGCCATGCGTCGGGAATTGAACTCATGACCCCAGCATTGTGAGGCAGAAGTGCTAACCACTAAGCCATCGTGCTGCTTTATTATGTTTTTCATTTTGAGAATGTTTTTATTGAGCAGTTTGGACACTTGTCCAAAATATTGCTGTCAGCATTTTAAAAACTGCTGGAACTATTAAAGTGTGACATGTTCTCTGTTTTACTCATAGAAATTAGTAATTCCTGAAATAATAGAAGAGCTTCAGGTGGTGTTTCGACCTTCCTCATCTTCATCGCAGAAAAAAACACCAGCTCTATCTTCAGAATGGCAAAAAGTCTAAACCATTGCCCTTCTCCAGATATGTCATGATGCTAACATTTAAGAGGAGACAGATATTCACTATCACTTTTACTTAACATGTTACATAAATTGAATGTTTTTCACAGGGTTTTTAAAAGAAGTAACTAGCTTATATTACCTTCTCCTTCTGCATTTGCTTCACCTGTTTTCGGGAAAACAGCCTGCATAGTTTCAAGTGATCTCATCATCCTTGCTCCCGAGGTACTTCTTTATTTATTATATTATTTTATTGCTGCATTGATATTCGCTTAATGTTTACAATTATGTTGCGCTAGTGTTCTCCTCTGGCACATTCACTTCTTACCATACATCTTACTCAACACACAACAACATAGCTTGCCACCCACAAAAAGAGGGTGAATTGTTTGCACTGGCTCTTTTCTGCTGAGGCCTTGCTCCATCACTGGAAGCAGGTCCATCAATGACCTCTACCCTACAGATCGCTATTTTACTTCCCTCTGCCTACCACCCCCTCTTCTCAACCCTGCTTTGCTGGAAATTATTGTACCTAACTTCCACTACTTGACTCTTTGGGATCTTAATCCACATTAAGATTGAAGATCATCACCCTTAATGTGAACAGCCTCAATTTCCCCACCAAGCACACAATGGTCAACATTTGAGTTGCCAAAATCACAGATAAGAATTTGCTACAAGAAACCCATTTTAAAGCACAACCAGGCGCGGGCTGGGAGAGGGAAGCCCGGGGGCACACAGGCGGCCGCATCGCCTGTCACGTGATCGCCACCAGGGAAAATGCGGTATATTGCACCTGGCCAACTATAAAATAAATCCAGGCAAGTCTGAAATTTTAGATTTAAATATACCTCCTGATATGCTTCCATCATTAAAACTTAATTCTAACTTTTACTGTCAAAAAATTTAATATTTGGTATATTTAACAAAATCTTACCACCAACTATACACTGTGCTACTAGCTGCTGCTCTAGCTTGTTTCTTACCTGAAGCCACCTTGCTTCGATTCCAGCTGTTGCCTTGTCAGCCAGGACGCTACTTCCTCCCCTTCACGTCCCGGCTGTTAGCTCGGCAACTGAGATGCTCCTGTTACTTCCGCTCCAGTGGCTGACAGGCAGCCTGTCACGCGATTGAGAGTGCAATCACGTGATTGCAGTCTCCTATGTTTTCACGGGCGTGTGCCCATTGTTCCCCCTTCTGAGTGGCTCTCTAATGTTTAAAAAGCATGGAAGGCTTAGACTCCCTGCTGGTTATAGCGTCTTTTGCCCTGCAATTGCTGTGCCTGCTCTGAATCTGTATTCTGCTGCTGATCATTTGTTACCTGACCTTTTGGCTTTTGTTACCTGGACTATCCTTGTTCGCTGCCTGATTGAAGATGAGTGTATATCATCCTTAAGGCACTCATAGGTTTTGTTGCTATTGATAAACATTAGTTAGTTATTTTTGCGTTTTTGATGTTTTAATGTTTGAGTATGCATTAATATTTATTATAGCTATCACACATTAGGCCTGATTCATTAGGGCATGCATTCTGAGCACAATCCACTTTGAGTATTAATCGCACTGTTGTAGGCTTTTCATGCACCCGAATTCTTGGATCTCATGGATCTCAAGGGCCTGTAGAGCCGGGGGGGGGGGACCATGGAGTTCTGCTCCATTTCTGGCCACATTATGATTTTCTATAGAAGAACAACCACTGTAAAATGAAATAATAACCACTGCAGAATGAAATAATAACAGACTCGAGGTCTAGTTACACAGTAGGGGGATTTTCCCTCACATCTGTTATTATTTAGTGCTGCAGTGGTTGATTGTCCATAGAAGATCTTAGTGTTGTCTTAATGTTTTTTTATTCTACCAAGTCGGAGCCTTTGAATTATTTGGGGTTCTTTTAGACTGAAGAAAATAAGATTATTTTCAAGAACATTTGGAATATTTATTTTTTTTAGTTTATTTTTTTGGACTACTCCGAGACCTTAGATGTTATTTTTTTTTTTTGGACACCTACAAGACCTGTGTGTCATACGCGGGGTCTTCAGTTCCTCTAAACCGAGACCCGGCTTGCTTACCTCCCTGACGGCGTTCTTGCAGAACCGTGGCCGCTCACCATCTTAGGTGCTTTTTAAAGCCTTCCCTCTCTCCTCATTGGTTCGCAGACTGTCTCTCCCTATTTAAGGCACCCTCTCCTTACCCTCAGTACCTGTTCTTCTAAGGACAAGCTGTGGCGCAACAACTCCTAGTTCTCTCTCCTGCTGTCCGCAGAACATCTCCACCATTCCAGTGGTAATAACCTGCAGCCCACAGACCATCACAGCACCTCCTAGTTCTCTCTCCTGCTGTCCGCAGAACATCTCAACCATTCCAGTGGTAATAACCTACAGCCCTCAGACAATTGCAGCACCTCCTAGTTCTCTCTCCTGCTGTCCACAGAACATATCTACCACTCCAGTGGTAATAGCCTGCAGTGCGCAGACCATCGCTTCACCTCCCAGCTCTCTGTCCTGCAGACCGCAGACCATCTTCCCTTTGTAGCTGAACTTCAGTTGATTCTGCCATACTCTCCCAAGGGCCGCAACTTGCATAGCGGAAGCCGCTAAAACCATACCCTCTTGCGGGAGAAGACCAGCCGCTGTAATAGACTCCGCGCCTCTGGTGCATAACAGCTATCGGCAGGATCAGGATCCGAGATTCCTAGTAACCCATGACACTGTGGAACATTATGGTTTTTTATGGTTGGATTCAAGTATTATTGGAGTAAAAGCTTACAAGATTGGATCATTTACAGATGAAGACATTAGATTGTAAGTATATGGGGATTTATTTATTTTTAAATATATGTGGTTTTAAAGAGGTGTTTGGTTTATTTAAGGGGTTTTATTATTGTTATTAAAGTAATGTGGTTGTATTGAGGGTTGTGCATTTTATTTAAATTTTACTTTGTTGGACAACATGGCTCAGCGGGCCCTGGATGTCAAGGTATGCTGGCACTTGCAGTTCTCCAAGTGCCAGCATGCCCTGGCTGTCATGGATATGCTGGTGATTGTAGTTCTACAAGCACCAGCATGCCCAGACTGTTGATAGCAGCCTAGGCTGGCTGGGACTTGTAGTTCCACAATTTAAAATCATGTTTAATACATTACTTTATTCTTTTTCACTTTATTACACTAATCCCACCAACCCAGGGGTGTAGGAAGAGCCTTGGTGCTTTCAACATGGGGCTGGGTATCACGCATGTGTGTCCCTCTGGTATAGTGCCACCAACCCGGCTGGTTTGCCTAGTGCTGGTTTTTGTGAAATCTGGGTGAGCCCTTGATTTTTTTCCCTCGATTTCATGGAAACCAGCAGCAGGCTGGCAGCACTAGGATTAACAGCAATAGGATGGGTGAACCCCACTTTTGTTTTGCTTTTTTTAAAAATCAATTTTTAACACTGTATAGAGCCAGTTGGACAGCCGGCTGTAATGTTGGCCAACCCTCCGGCTCAACTTAGACTAGCTCTATAGCTGGAGCAAAAGCTATGGCAAAAGTGTAAGGTTACTTCCACGGCTGTAGAGTTTGCTACAACAGTGGCTGCGTGTCACTAGCTCACACAGAACATCTGCATGCAAGAAAGATTTACTATATAAAAGCATTTTATGTATAATACACTCTAAAAGCTTCTTGATGTATGTTTGTTTTTTTTGTTTTTTTTAAAAATACATATTTTTATTAATGATTATACTTAAGAATTCTTCATTTATTTTATAATTTACTTTTTGTTTATGTGTTCTAATGTGACCTTTTAGTGAACAGATGCTTATGTGTATACTACAGTCTGTTGTTGTGTATCTACATATGGTAAGTAACATTTAGGCAGAGCGTAGTTACACCCAGATTCAAATGGAAATTTATCTTGAGATACAATTCGATTTGAGTACAGTCGAAACTACTCACAAGTTCTATGCTCTTTTTTTAAACACAACTTGCATGCAGGTTGCGTCCAAACAGGAACCAAGCCCAAAATATCTGTTTGTTGTGGGTTACTGTACTGTGACGGTCAAAGTGGAAAGCTGTGGTATGGACATGGCTAAAAATGTAATGAAAGGGGAATGTAAGTGAATGGAATTTATGGCATACCACCATATATACCCCCACTTCGACTACTGTATAGGTCTTAAGTGCACACATGTATTAGAAGTGTACATATTAGATGCAAGCAATAAACGTACATAAACATTGTCTAATACTAAGGGATAAAATGTATGTTTTTATATCATACCATTAGCAAAGCATCTTTTTGATTTTGCCTTGGTTCACATGCAGTTCAGCAACACAATCAGTCATCTCAACAGCATCTTTCATAGAGTGAGAGGATAAGTAAAGACACCTAATGAAGCATGCTGTAAATAATACTGCCCTCACACTAACCCCACACTTCTAAAAGAAGATATATGCTAGTCAGTGGCAAACTACACATTTTCAACATAAACAATTTTCTGGTATGGTGATATCATCATTTTCAAGGAGTAGGATAACATTTTGTTATTGTAGCGTACGTAAGCAAAATATAAAAGTATATATGAATATTCAGTTACGTTGCAGTCAGATTGTAGACAATTTATCAAACTTTAAAAAAAATATTTAGACTAGTACTTTACTATAATACAGTTATCCTCATAGTGAATGGTCTAAATTGTCTGGAATCCTAGGTAACTTAATATCTTTGAAATATACACTAAGGGATATGTTTGTCAAACATTCTAAAAATGAAAAGTGGTGGTGTTGCCCATAGCAACCAATCAGATTCTAGCCCTCATTTTCTACAATGTACTGGATAAATGTTAGAAACTGTCTGCTATAGACAACATCTCCACATTAAACAATTTGCAATGATATGCTTACAACTAGGGATGTGCACCGGCGACTTTTGGTGTCTCGTGTTTTGTGTTTTGGATTCGGATTTTCGTGATGTTTTGGGTTCGGATTTGTTTCGCAAAACACCTGCCAAAAGGTTTTGGTTCGGATTTAAGGTTTTGGATTCGGATTTTTTTTGGAAAAAGCATAAAAAGTTCAAAAATCAAGTTTTTGGGCTTATTTTCACTCCTACGCTATTATTAACCTCAATAACATTCACTAACAAGCATTTCCACTAATTTACCGTGTATTCTGAACACCTGACAATATAGTTATTAGTCCAAAACGTTGCAACGAGGTATCTTTCTGGACTGCGTAGTGGAGTGGTCCCCACAATATAATAAGAAAACCATCAACTGGTCTTAATCGCACGAAAAAATGTACCTGGACTGCGTAGAGGAGTGGGTCACCACAATATAATTTAAAAACCTTGAACTTGTATGATTCGCACCAATAAATGTATCTGGACTGCGTAGAGGAGTGGTCACCACCAGGGCCATCTTAGCAACATTATGGGCCCCCGGGCAAAGCAGTGCATTGGGGCCCCTAGATATAGATATAGATATATAGATGTATACAGATATAGATATAGATATATAGAGATAGAGATAGATAGATGTACTTGCTTAATGACCCTTGTAGGTTTTTTTTGCAGGTTTTTTTTTTTTGCATGATTATTTATTCTCATTAAGAGCTGTGCCTAAGGGGGCCCCCTTGCCCATGGGGCCCCCGGGCAGCTGCCCATCGTGCCCAATGGAAAAGATGGCCCTAGTCACCACAATATAATAAGAAAACCATCAACTGGTATGAATCGCACCGAATAATGTACCTGGACTGCGTAGAGGAGTGGTCACCACAATATAAATTAAAAACCCTGAACTTGTATGATTCACACCATTAAATGTATCTGGACTGCGTAGAGGAGTGGGTCACCACAATATAATAAGAAAACCATCAACTGGTCTTTCTTAATCGCACCAAAAAATGTACCTGGACTGCATAGAGGAGTGGGTCACCACAATATAATTTAAAAATCCTGAACTTGTATGATTCGCACCAATAAATGTATCTGGACTGCGTAGAGGAGTGGTCACCACAATATAATAAGAAAACCATCAACTGGTATGAATCGCACCAAATAATGTACCTGGACTGCGTAGAGGAGTGGTCACCACAATATATATAATAAGAAAACCATCAACTGGTATGAATCGCACCAAAAAATGTAACTGGACTGCGTAGAGGAGTGGTCACTCACCACAATATAAATTAAAAACCCTGAACTTGTATCATTCGCACCAATAAATGTATCTGGACTGCGTAGAGGAGTGGTCACCACAATATAATAAGAAAACCATCAACTGGTCTGAATCGCACCGAATAATGTACCTGGACTGCGTAGAGGAGTGGTCACCACAATATAAATTAAAAACCCTGAACTTGTATGATTCGCACCAATAAATGTATCTGGACTGCGTAGAGGAGTGGTCACCACAATATAATTAATGAAAAACCCTCCACGGCTCTGAATTTCCAAAAAAAAAAATCTGGACTGTGTAGTGGGGTGGCCCCGGTACTAAATTTGATACCGGGGCCACAATATAATAAATAGTTACACCCTCAACTGGTCAGAATTCCACCAAACAAGTATCTGGACTGCGTAGTGGGGTGGCCCCGGTACTAATTTTGATACCGGGGCCACAATATAATAAATAGTTACACCCTCAACTGGTCAGAATTCCACCAAACAAGTATCTGGACTGCGTAGTGGGGTGGCCCTGGTACTAAATTTGATACCGGGGCCACAATATAATAAATAGTTACACCCTCAACTGGTCAGAATTCCACCAAACAAGTATCTGGACTGCGTAGTGGGGTGGCCCCGGTACTAGATTGGATACCGGGGCCACAATACCTCCTCCAAGTTCCAAGTGTAGTGTTTATAACATATTAACACTACACTAATTCTAGCACGTCAAACCCTCTTGTTTTAAATAATGACAGGGCATTTAACTTTTGATTACATTTTTTGAATTTGTTGACATTTTCTTTTACTTTTTGAACATGGCAAACGACTGTTGAACGGTCACATAATGCCAAAAAAATAGTTGCAAGATGGAATTGTTCTTGGGCCCTCCCACCCACCCTTATGTTGTTGAAATAGGACATGCACACTTTAACAAACCAATCATTTCAGCGACAAGGCTTACCAAACAACTGTGGCTGAAATGATTGGTTTGTTTGGGCCCCCACACCAAAATAACAATTCATCTCTCTCTGTACAAACTAAACAGGCTCTACTGAGGAAAGATGTCGTCCTCATCCTCAACCTCTGATTCCTCTCCCCCTACAGTGTGTACTTCCTCCTCCTCACACATTATCAATTCGTCCCCGCTGGACTCCACAACCACAGTTCCCTCTGTACTATCTGGAGGGCAGTGCTGTACTTCATTGAGGAATTGATTATTCATTTTTATAAACATCATTTTTTCAACGTTGTGAGGAAGCAACCTCCTTTGCCGCTCACTGACCAGGTTCCCCGCTGCACTAAAAACTCTTTCCGAGTACACACTGGAGGGGGGACAACTCAGGTAAAATAGAGCCAGTTTGTACAGGGGCTTCCAAACTGCCTTTTGGAGTTCTACCACGTCACTACCTCTAGTTAATTTAGATTGCGAGGCTTGTAAATACTTTGAAGATAAAAAAAAGCAGGCTGCACAGACTTTGGAGCTAGAAAGTGAAATTAAATGGACCACGTTACTTTGGTGGCTATCTATGCCCCCCCCCCCCCCCGCCCTACACTTGAAGTTGAATATAAAAAAAGCAGCCTGCATAGACTGTAGAACTAGAAATTCAAATATACAAAGAAATGGACAAAGGCAGTTTGTTATCTGTCTGTATCAGATCCCCTCTCCACTAGGAGTAAAATAGAAAAACTATTCAGCCGTTATGTAATCTAGAATAGAAATAGAAATTGAGAAAGGCAATTTGGTATCTGTCTGCATCATAATCATCAACATCCTCCTCAGCGCCAGCTACATCAATATCCTCCTATTGGTGTACAACACTCACACCTTCATTAGCCAAATCTGTAACTGGACTGTGGGTGATCCTTCCAGCATATGCAGAGGGCATGCTGCAAATGCTGGATGGAGTCACCTCTTCCCGTACAGTGATGGGAAGGTCAGGGTTCACAACCAACAACACCCTTGGACTCGCCTTGGGGATTTGTGATGTCATCTGTTTAGAAGGCAGAGTTCTTTGCTGTTTTGTTATTGTTGCTGACAGCATAACTCTCTTAAATTTTTTGTAGGGGGGGGAGGAGGAGGGCTTAGATCCTTGGGTGAAGCTGGACCACTAGTCAGGAACACGGGCCAGGGCCTAAGCCGTTCCTTGCCACTACGTGTCGTAAATGGCATATTGCCAACTTTACGTTTCTCCTCAGATGATTTTAAGTTTCTCTTTTTGCTATTTTTTGAGAACTTGGGCTTTTTGGATTTTACATGCCCTGTTCTAGGAGATTGGGCATCGGGCTTGCCAGACGACGTTGATGGCATTTCATCGTCTATGTCATGACTAGTGGCAGCAGCTTCAGCATTAGGAGGAAGTGGGTCTTAATCTTTCCCTACTTTATACTCCAAATTTTGGTTTTCCATTATATGTAGCACAAGAGAGCGTACCCCTAAGCCACACACACTCGGCAAAGCCTTTAAAAATTATATGCGGCACAGGAGAGTACCGCTGGACTTATACTGCTGAATCAGTGAACTTTGTAATAGCAGTACCACTGGACTTATACTGCTGAATCAGTGAACTTTGTAATAGCAGTACCACTGGACTTATACTGCTGAATCAGTGAACTTTGTAATATATCAGTACCACTGGACTTATACTGCTGAATCAGTGAACTTTGTAATATATCAGTACCACTGGACCTATACTGCTGAATCAGTGAACTTTGTAATATTGCAGTACCACTCGACTTTTAATGCTGAATGTGTGAACTTGGTAATATTGCAGTACCAATGGGCTTATACTGCAGGATTGGTTTTGCAAATTTTGTTGTAATTAATTTTTTTTTTAATTATTTTTTTGTATTTTTTTTTATAACTTTTTTTTAAAAATTTTAACACTTGGGAATATTGGGGAAATAAGAACTATGCCCTTAGAAGCACAGAGCACAGGACCACTGGACTGAACAGGACACAGCACAGGACCCAGCTGCACCACTGAACTCAAAATTGACAGAGCACAGCACACAGCACCACTGGACTGATACTGCAGAACACAGCACAGCACAGCACAGCACAGAACTAAACAGCACAGCACGAGATCTACCAGGACAGAGGACCACCTAACACACCCTCCCTCTACCCTGATCAATGCCCGAGTGAAGATGGCGGCGACTAGCGGGGAATTTATAGGTTCCAAGTATCGCGAGATCCGACAGCGGGATTATGACTCTGAGCCTCGGTTTCAAGTTTTCATTTGGCGCCAATACCCGGATCTGTCTCGGATCCGACTCGGATCGGCAACGTTCGGGTGGGCTCAGATTCAGGAAATCCGAGTGCGCTCATCTCTACTTACAACAGCGAAAAAAATTATAATTTTCAATGGAATGATTTACAAAGTGTCAGAGTTGCAGCATAATATCTCCTTTGGTGGCACCATGTGTCTTAAATTGTGCAGATACACATAGAATCATGTAAAGTACATGGGTTCAAAAAGCAAGATGGTGGTATTTACTAAAAATCACAGGTTTACACCAGCCAGTAACAAATACCATCCTGGTCTATGAACCCATACTCTTTGGAAATTTTGGCACTGCGGTGCACCGACTTTGTACTCCTAAGTATGGTGCTTAGATTCGTGGAGTAATGCTAATACAAGATTTCATTTTTTGGATAGAAAATATTGAAATAATACGAAGGAGGTGAAAGGGTGCATTTTTACTGGGTGTTCCTTGCTTTGCAAAGGAGCACAGAGACACTTTCATGCCCACAAAGCACTTAATGTTTGTGAGATATATGAGTAAAACGATGTCACTTTGAATACATAGCTGTGGCAGAAATAGTCATGGTAGGTTGTGAATAGTAGAACCTCAATACAGGGCTAAAATAAAACAGTTACAAAAAAATTAGATAGTAAACAATCATAAGCATAAAAAATAAACTAAAAGTGTATATCAGAGATCTAAAAAAAACTCTTGAAAGGAAAAGGGGTCTCACCATGAAATATATTCTTCCATGATAATATTTCAGTGAAAAGTATCATACTGGACATGGTTGCATAAGACACAATACTTTGTTGTTATTACATCCCCTGGGTGATGGAAGGGAGGTAGCCAGAGACAGATATTAATCAGGATTCCCAGCATGAATACTATGGAGATTTATTGTAATGAAAACAGAATGTCTTTATTGATAACACGGTTACTCAGGGAGCAATAGGCGCAGTCAATGGTTAGTGGCAATTCAGTTATTAGAGGCAGAAGATTCAAGACAACATTAAATAGGAAGCATAGCACAGGTTACACAGGAAACAAGAGATACAATGAATGGTCAATGGCAACTTAGTTCCTAGTGGCAGCAGGTTCAAGACAAAAGGGATGGCATCCAGGAGCGTCAGGCAAATGCAGGTTCAGACATGCCAAGGGTCAGAAGCTGGAAAATCCCACAAATTCAAGGAATGAGCAGGAGCAAGGTCACAATGAAGCTGGTATCTGGATCAAAAGAGGAGGTGCAAAACGGACCCACTAGCAGGAGTCAATGCCAGGAAGCAGATCAGGATCAGGTCACCAGAATGCACAGAGAAACCAGCAACAACATAGACAATTGATGAACTAGCTCAGATTGCAGGCAAAGGCAGTCTCTAAAAGGCCAGCCACGGGTGATTGGGATTGAAATTCAACAATGACAGATTGTGATATCAATTAATTGAAACACCCCCCTTTCTCCAGCTAAGAGGTGTACCTATAACCTTTTTGTGTGTGTATCACTTACTTCTTCTTGCCCAGTACCTTCACTGAGTCTTATTTGATTGGGGATATATGGCAATGGATGTAATGACTATCAGGGGTGACTTGGGGACCCTCTGTAACCACACACATTTTGCACAACTCTCACAAACGATAAGATTGTTCTTTTATAGAAAAAATATCTACTTTTAAAATATATATGTATATTAAATAGATGTACAATTAGGGAATAAATAATAATTAACATCACAAACACTTTTGTGAGTTTGAATATTCAGCCCACTGTTGTTGGTGTATATCAATTATAGTACTACTTCTTGCTTAGTTATAGGTAGATTTTATTTTCTCCAGATATGTATCTGAATTCCATATCAATAATGATTCAGGGTATTATGATTAACTGATATATAACTCAGTTTCTGAAATAATATTTATAATGATGCAGATGACACATTGACTTGATACGTATAACACAGACTTTGAATTTCTTGACACAGGTGTTAACTCAATATTTCTCTTTCACTTCAGGTTTGTGTTATATAAGGATATGATAGTTTCTCAGGTTCACTCATACAAATATTGCTTTTCTACCTGTTTCTGCACCAGAGGTGTTTCCACACTGATAGTTTTCCTCAGAGATGCTTTGTCTTCATAGATAATTCTCTTTACATACACTTCTGTTCTAAGATACTTCTTCTCATAAATAAACTGGACAAAGTATTTGGCCACACCTGTTAATTATTGAATTAAGGTGTTCCAATCAAGCACATTGCCAGAGGTATATAAAATTAAACACCTAGCCATGCAGTCTCCATTTGCAACCATTTGTGATACAAAATGGGTCATTCTGAAGAGCTCAGGGACTTCAAGCATGGTATTGTGATAGGATGCCACCTCTACAATAAGACGGTTCGTGAAATTTCATCCCTGTTGGATATTCTACAGTCAGCTGTAAGTGATATTATTAGAAAGTGGAAGCCTTTAGGAACAACAGCAACTCAGCCATGAAGCGGAGGACCACGTAAAATCACAGAGTGGGGTCAACGACTATAAGGCACATGGTGCGTAAAAGTCACCAATACTCGGCTGATTCCATAGCTAAAGAGTTCTGAAATTCCACTGGCATTAATGTAAGCACAAAATCTGTGCGGCAGGAGCTTAATGGGTTTCCATGGCCGAGCAGCTGCATACAACCTTCTCATCACCAAGACCAATGGCAAGGATCGAATGGAGTGGTGTAAATCACACCGACACTGGACTGTGGAGCAGTAGAAACAAGTTCTGTAGAGTGACTGGCAGCCAGATGGGCAAGTCTGGGTTTGGCATATGCCGGGAGAAAGTTACCTGCCTGACTCATGGCCGGATTAAGGGGGGGGCACAGGGGGCACCTGCCCCAGGCCCCCCTCTCTCTGAGGGCCCCCCTCCACCGACCACCCGCCGCCGGCCACACGCTGATCGGATCACCTGTCAGTTGGTGATCCGATTCTAGAGTGCTTCTGCGGCTGTGGGGCCCCCCTGACACAGGCGCTCCGCCCCCAAACAAAATTTGACAGCTGGCCTGAAATGGCACCATTTACTGTATAAAATTTTTATGTGCATACTATACCATGTTTGGTGCTTTGGCCTTTTCTTATGATTTATTTTAGATATACACTTGCAACAGGAGTTTAATAGAGGAGCAGACAAACTGCATGGTAATTTGTAATTTATTTAGTCTGACCTCACCTATCACAGTTGTTTTATTTGTATTACCAATTTTTTTTTTTACCAGGACCTTATCTTTTCTACGTGACATTTTACATTTTCACGAATAATGGAATATTAGATGCAAAATATATATATATATATATATATATATATATATATATATATATATACACATACATATATATATATATATATATTGGCTTGAGTAATTACCTTAATAAAATAGAGGATCATATAACTTATAAGTTATAGAAACCTTTATTTTATTAATAATTATTAATTATTAATCATTACTATTTTGGTCCGGTTCCTGCACTGGCCCAAGTCTCTATTACTTGGTGGCTGGCCCCTCCTCTGAGACCAGCCACCTTCTATCATTGGTAGCGGATTCTTATGATCCATCCTCCCCTTCCCCTATGTGTAGCCTGCTATTGGTGTTACATGGGACGTGCACCACATGACAGGTGCCGTCCCATGTGTGAAGAGAAACAAGGTCATACAGCGAGCGGATAGAACAAAGTTAGTGGGGTTAGTATGTTAATAGAATGTGTGTGTGAGGGGTTAGTATGTTAATATAATGTGTGTGTGTGTGTGTGTGTGTGTGTGTGTGTGTGTGTGTGTGTGTGTGTGTGTGTGTGTGTGTGTGTGTGTGTGTGTGTGAGGGGGTAGTATGTTAATATAATGTGTGTGTGTGTGAAGGGGGTAGTATGTTAATATAATGTGTGTGTGTGTGTGATGGGGGTAGTATGTTAATATAATGGGTGAGGGAAGGGGGTTCTTAATTTAATCTTGGATTGCAGGTGGATGCTAATTATTTAATAGATGCTATTTTATTTGTGGGGTGATGGTGGGGCAATTTAATTTAATAGTGGGGGCTATTAGTTTAAGATGGGGTGATTGGACCTTTAAATTTAATGCTGGGGTGGTTTGGAAGCTCATAAATGAATGTGGGGCTGTTTGGGGAAAATTAGATATTTTTCTTAAATGTGAAATATGAATTATTTAACGCCGTGGATGGTTGTGGAAAATGATTATATTTTTTAAATGTAAATGCCATTTAATTTATTGATAGGGCTGTTTAAAGGGAGGGAAATATGTTTATATATTAAATGGGAATACTATTGATTTAATGCTGGGGTTGGTTGAAATTTTCTAAATTTCATTTACCCATGTTTTTTCCAAATAGGGCCCCCAACATTCCAGGATCCAGACAAGCAGCAACTAAAGAAACCAGCAGCCACAGGTAGTGACGGTGACAAGAACAGGTAGGAGAGAGCAGGACAGTCTGCCAACTGTCCTGAATCTGGTCGGGCAGTCCTGAATTTGGGTGACTGTCTCACATAGTCAGGATTGGGGCCAACATCAAGGACAGTTGGGAGGTATGTCCCCCTCCACACTGTACTGCTTGTAAAGGCAGAGCTGCATGCACCTAACAGTAGTGCACACAGCATTGCCTGTGTATTTGCCTAAAATGATAACCATGTTACATCATAGGGGCCCCCCTGCCTAAAGTGCCCCGGGCCCCCCAGAGCCTTAATCCAGCTCTGGCCTGACTGCATTATGTCAACTGTGACATTTGGTGGAGGAGGGATAATGTTTTGGGGCTGTTTTTCAGGGTTTGGGCTAGGCCCCTTATCTCCAGAGTACCTCCGCTACAGTACTTTAAGCTTGAAATGTAAAGAAAATAGGATCCCAGGCTTCCTATTTGAGCTTCCTAAAGAGGTTTTCAACTTTAAAATGACTTTCATTTATCGGCTTGTACATCCCTTCAACCGTTAGCAAATATATTGCTTTCTGGAATCTTTCTGTGGCTGTCAGATATATCTTTATATTATGATGCTTATAGATACAATACAACTCGCTTCCAGGATACAGAGCTATCAAATGAAACAGCTCAATAAAATTATGTTCTATCCGTGGGTTACAAAAATAGACAAATCTGTCTGCTGCTATAAATATATGGCTGAAAGGCACACCAGCATTATACTTAATACAAGTTACAGGAGGGTATGAATAAGTTAACCTTTCACAAAATGGCAAAACAAAATTGGTATATATTTAAATAATTATTGAAAAGACGTTCTAATTAAAATCCCAACAAGGTTTTCGTTTCACACCCAAGGAAAGGAAATAAAGTGAAATAAATGTATGCTGTGCATAAAGCAGTCTGTAAATAAGTTAGCAAATCAAGCACAGCACTATATATTGTTATTTGGACGAAGGCATGATAAGGTTATGTACTTATAGCAAATGGATCATGCAATACAACACTGGTCTGAAACAGTGCATTGTGCAAGGTGGTTCTCACAGAAGAGTAATCAGCCACAGGATTTTAGCCTTTGGAAAGTGATTTGGGGTTATTCTATAATTTTTGCCTTAACTCGTCTTTAGTATTGTCCTTATTTATCTTCAATATTCTACAACACAATACTGCCATTTTGCCAACTCCCTTTTGTTCATCAGTAGAAAGTGAATTTGATTTAAATGAAACATCACTTTGATAGAACAGGCAGTATGTGATAATTTCTTACGTCGTTTTCTTCTGACAGAGTTAGAATATGTATTTTGTGAAAAAAAAAGTTCAAGGTTTCCAGCATTGTGAATAGAATATCTAGGGATACTTTGTTGCTGAGCAAGCACATGTGAAATAGTTTAATGTTAAACACTTGCTTTTTAATATATTCTCTTTGAATATATATTGGATATGCATGCATACAGAATATAAATGGATAATTGCACCCTGTATATGGAACAAATGATTTTATACTAGGAAGGTGAAGGCAGAAATGCAGATGCAGTTGTTTGGCTCAACTATCAAATATCCACATATGTGGCCACATTGAATGTCACCAACACTGGCAAATATTTGTACATTTGTCAATTGGATTAAGTCTTTGTGATCTGGCATGACTATCTTGTTCCACTTTAACACAATAAATGCACCAATGTGTGTTATCAGCCAACTTGATTGCAATATAATGTTATCTATACCAGTCGATTAAATTATACTTTGATCTGACATGACAGATTTATAATCATGGGCAAAAGTTTTTGAGAACACAAATATTATTTTCCACAAAGTCTGCTGCCTCAGTTTTTATGATGGAAATTTGCATGTACTCCAGAATGCCATAAAGAATGATCAGATGAATTGCAATTAATTTCAAAGTCCCTCCTCTTTGCCATGACAATGAACTTTATCCCCAAAACAACATTTCCACTGCATTTCACCCCTGCTACAAAAGGACCAGCTGACATCAGGTTAGGGATTCTCTTGTTAACACAGGTAAAAGTGTTGATGAGGACAAGGCTGGAGATCACTCTGTCATGCTGATTGAGTTAGAATTACAGACTGGAAGCTTTAAAAGGAGGGTGGTGTTTGAAATCATTCTTCTTCCTCTGTCTTCCATGGTTACCTGCAAGCAAACACATGCAGTTATCATTGCTTTGCACAGAAAGGGCTTCACAGGCAAGGATATTCATGCTAGTAAGACTGCACCTAAATAAACCATTTATCGGATCATCAAGAACTTCAAGGAGTGAGGTTCAATAGTTGTAAAGAAGGCTTCATGGCACACAAGAAGACCCAGCAAGCGTCAGGCCCGTCTCCTAAAGTTGATTCAGCTGTGGGATTGGGGCACTACCGGTTCAGAGCTTGCTCAGGAATGGCAGCAGGTAGGTGTGAGTGCATCTGCACGCTCAATGAGGCAAAGACTTTTGAAGGATGGCCTGGTATCAAGAAGGTCAGCAAAGTAGCCACTTCTCTCCAGGGAAAACATCAGGGACAGACTGATATTCTGCAAAAGGTACATGGATTGGACTACTGAGGACTGGGGTAAAGTCATTTTCTCTGATGAATCCCCTTTCAGATTGTTTGGGGCATCTGGAAAAATGCTTGTCTGGAGAAGGAAAGGTGAGTGATACCATCAGTCCTGTGTCATGCCAACAGTAAAGAATCCTGAGACCATTCATGTGTGGGGTTGATTCTCAGCCAAGGGAGTGGGCTCACTCACAATTTTGAACACAGGCATAAATAAAGAATGGTACCAAAACATCCTCCAAGAGCAGCTTCTCCCAATCATCCAAGAACAGTTTGGTGACGAACAATGCCTTTTCCAGCATGATAGAGCACCTTGCCAGAAGGCAAAATTGATAACTAAGTGGCTTGGGGATCAAAACATCTAAATGTTTAGATCCATAGCCAGGAAACTACCCAGACCTTAATCCCATTGAGAACTTGTGGTCAATCCTCAAGAGACAGGTGGACAAACAAAAACCCACAAACTCTGACAAGCTCCAAGCATTGATTAGGCAAGAATGAATGGCCATCAGTCAGTATGTGGCCCAGAAATTTATTGACAGCATGCAGGGCGAATTGCAGAGGTCTTCAAAAAGAAGGGTCAACACTGCAAATATTGACTCTTTGCATAAACTTAATGTAATTGTCAATAAAAACCTTTAGCCTGAAATGCTTGTAATATTACGTCACTATACCATAGCAGCATCCAACAAAAGGTCTAAAAACATTGAAGCAGCAAACTTTGTGAAAACCAATACTTGTCATTCTCAAGACTTTTGGCCATGACTGTACATTTGACCAAATATGTTGTTGATAATTAAATCAGATTGTGTATGGCCAGCTTAACTTTAGATTTGTACATGTACCATTCCCAGTATTATTGTTCCTAGTAACATTTTGTTAGAACTCTGTTAAGTCTTTGTCATTGTTTTATACCTGGCTGCAGTACCTCTATGTCACTGTTCTACCGTGGACATGTTCCCCTCACTGGCTCAAGTTAATCTTCTGCTCCTTGTTAATTACCACACCTGTGTCTCTGATTATTTCTGCCTCTTCCTCCCCATGCACCTTGCTGGTCATTGTTTGTTTTTCATTTGGACTACCTGCATTGCTTCATTCTGTTCTTGTGATAGACTTGCTCTTGCCTGTACATGCTGTTCAGTAACCTCCTACTACTCACCAGAAGGTTAACCTGAAATCTGTATTATGCTTGGACATACTGCAAGTTTACAGTTCCTGTGAATTCCTGGCACTCACTGTTAATCTTTGTTCAGCTAAGTTACCTGTACCTGCTGTGTTGTTTTCATTACCAGTTACTTATTATCCTGCCACACTCAGATGTTTGTTTATTTACCAAGAATTACCTGGTTGGTGTTCCTGCTGAAATAAATAGTTTTTATGTTTTCATGTTACTTCTGGCTTCATGTCTGTCATTGTAAGGACCTAGTTTTGGAACAGAATCGTAACACATTGTTAGGAAGAAAATTAATTTTAAAAAAAATAAGAAATAAACTTCTGCTTCACGCAAGGTTTCTGTGTTTTCTGAGCTCACATTAGGACACCTACTTTACGATTTGACAAGTGACAGTAAGTGTGACAATCGCCTCAACTGTTTCCAAATTGGTGGGTTTAGACAGAGCCGTAACGAGGGTGGTGTGTGCGGTGCCGTCACCCAGGGCGCAAGCCCAAGGGGGCGCAGCAGCCGCCCGCCACCCGCTACCTGCCCCAGAGCATTGCACCTTTAACCTCTCCGCTGCTGCACAAGCTATCTTGAGACAATCATACAAATTAGCTGGATGCAGCAGCCACGCGCAGTAGTAAAAGGCTGGATTCTTCAGTCATTTAGTTTCACAGCGTTCCACTGACAGGATGTTCGGCATTTGGAGCTGAATTAGATCGGCAATTCCTCTGGGCACGGAGGCAGGTATCGGGCGGAACGCAGGACGGTAAAAGGCTGAAGAAAAAATCTGTTGAACTTGAGAACACAGTGATCAAAGGAACCCAGGATTCTACTAGTTGGAGGTAGGGGTGTGATCTACATAAGGACATATATATTTATATAGGCTTACATTGGAACACATAGCGAGGAGTCTTTTATCTTGCTCTTCCATTAAACCATAGCAGACAAACCTTCAGCAGTTTTTTTAAAAAGGCTCAGCCACCACCACCTTTACATACAAGGGAAGAGAGCAGCGGCAAACACAGAAAAGTGAGTCTATTTACAACAAAAATATTTTATGTAAACCTCATCCTGTCTTGAAGCTGAACATGTCCTGCATATAGCCTAGGGAGATAGTAAAATCAGACAGAGAATTTATCATTGCTTAGAAACAGATACAGCAATAAAACAATAATATTTTGAGGGAATTAAAGAGATATATGTTGAGCTAGTTTTGTTATGGCTTTGTATATTAATAGAAGTATTTTGAATTGATTTCTGTAAAGTACCGGGAAACAATTGGTAGAGCGGAGATGCAGTAGAGGAACATATCTGGCCTCATTTAAAGGTGAAAGCAATTTTTCGTCCCAAAGGTACAAAATTGCACTCTTACCTAGTTGTTTTGAGTTGCTCATATCTGAAGATTTATTCTATGAATAAAGCATTTTTTTATGCTTTTGGTCTATTAACAGAACAGGTGTCATGGCATTAGTGTCATAATACTCGTTGAATAGACTTCCCCATGCCAAGGAATAGGGAAGCCTTTGCGAATGATGGGCTGTGAATATCGCTGGTGGTAACTGCTTTATTATCACTTAGTCCTATATTAATACATACTATTGCAATAGGAGTACAAATAAAAATATATTTCCCCCCATAAAGGACAAATTAATAAAGTAAAAATGTTTTGCAAAGAATTAAAAATGCACATGTGTGTGTGTGTACATATATATATATATATATATATATATATATATTATAATATACGAATTCTTTCAGTAAAGTGCTAGCCACACCCACATTAGGTTGGTCACACCCACTTGTCAAATGCCACTCCCACTTAGATGGGGGGCGCCGGTGCCCAGTCTCGCCCAGGGCACCAAAATGTCTAGTTACGGCACTGTGGATATGGAATGATACATACTCCTTTTTAGTATTAATACATACTCCTTTTTAGTATTTTTGTATTGAAAAGCACATTTTGATCTTTTGTTTTGGACTTACATCTAACTCTAGCTAAGGACCAATGTATTTATCTATATGTATTATGTGTATACTATACAGTTCACACTCAGGTGATAATTGTTTGTTCTATACATGCAAGCCTGTTTATATTATAATATAATTTAGTAACATAATCAGGCTAGGCTGTACACTGTCAACCTGCTTGTATTTCACAACTAAATGTAAACATTTACATACTTCCTTACGGGGAAGCAATGAACTTCATTGTATGTGTAACAGAATTCTTTCCGTAAAGTGCTAGCCACACCCCCACATTAGGTTGGCCACACCCACTTGGCAAATGTCACTCCCACTTAGATGAGGGGCGCCGGTGCCCTGTCTCGCCCAGGGCACTAAAATGTCTAGTTACGGCACTGGGTTTAGACAACCCAAACACTAGGTAGGTGCCTGTGTTGGCTTGCCAGTTATCTGACAAGAGTCAAAGTGAGTTTGGAGTGAGGAATATGCTTTGTATTCCAATTAACTGCTATGCTGTATCGTGGATAATACTAGTAAGTATAAGGTGTGCTGTGTGTGTTATTACACATGTGTGTAGAGGCTTTCTCTGTGTTCTTAGGGAAGTTTAAACTCAAAAGTGGTTTGTGATATATATGAAATAATGGGTGCTCAAACTGTTACTCTTTTATTTTGCCTCTGTGTAGAGGAGAATATGATGATTTGTGGGTGTTGCTAATCAACACAAACATAGTTATATGTATGTTTAAATGTTAATATTATTTAACATTTTTTTATTATGTTGTCCACTTCTTTAGACCTCTTAATGAGTGACATTACTAAGTTTGGGATCATAACAAGCTCCACAAATTTCAAACAGTAAATCCAAATTTAGCACTTGCAAATTGATCAATTGTATAAGTGGATAAAGTTCTCTGGTTTAATTTGAAGTCATTTGCAGATTATTCAACACTAAACCACTAGAGATGCATGTTAATCATAAGCATGCATTAATAAGTTGATTGAGGATACAGAGGCTGTTTGTCCTTTGTACGTCTAAGTCCCTGGCTGCCTGGAATATTTCAATGACTGCTCTACGAAATGCAATTATTATTGGAGTAGCAGTTGATTTTATAACAATTTCAGGTCTACATAACAGAGAATCCATAGCGTAACAGATCAGAGATGCTGGTACACTTATCATCTGCAATATGTGGCTTTGTAGTATAATGAATTACATTTATCAGAATTGTGTGTAGGTAAGTTTCAGGTGGTGGTGAAGCATGGGAGGCACCTCTACTGGAGGCACTTAATTCATAAAATACACTTGATATGTTACCTAGAAATCAATGAGAAAGTCCAGTGCAGTTCCAGTAATGCCAGATGGAGGGTCAGGGGAAAAATTGAGCAACTCCTGGCACTGAACGGGCATGTCCTTAAGAAAAGCTGAACAAAATATATACTATAAATTCATCATTTCATAAATAATTTTCCTTTAAGTGTTATAAATGTTGTAGCTTTTTGTGAATAGCTTATCTTACTTTAATTAATGCAAATCACTGCCCCAATTTAATCCCAAAAAGTTAAATATAAATAAACACATACAAATGTGGAAAAAAAAAGTCCAGAAGTTTAAATAGTTTCCAGCAACTTAATTTAAAATATGTTATAATGACAAAGATTCAAATATTTCCTAATACAAACTGCCGGCTTCTAGAGGCTGTTACACTCTGTGCAGAACATCTTCAGCAATATGATCCCTAGGAAACCAATTCATGAGAATCCATTGATGCCTAACAAGCTAAGCCAAGTTTTCAACGATTGATAAAAATTGGAAATCATTTCTAGGGATGTAGTTTGGTTTCCAAATATACTACATATTCTTGAAATAAATTGAGTTTTCTCTACAAACGAAAAAATTACACATGACTCTCCTGTGACATCTGGAAATAAGGGCGCATGCAGAGAATATGTATCTAATGTGAATATGCACACCAAAAAACACTCACAGGTTTTAAAACACCAAGATCACACAATATTTAATAATTATGTCTAAAATCTCATATCAGTTTTATTAATCCACACAGGAAAATGAATCACACACAAAGCAGCAATGAAATATGCATTGTTTAATTAATGTGTAAAGCAAATTAATTTGCTACTTTGTTTCAAGGCAATGATTTGATTTGCTTCAGTTTGTATACCCCAGCGCAGATTCTGTAAATTCCTTTAACCAACTAAACAAGATATTAACCTAGGTTAATGTTCATTTATTGTGAAACTATATTCACTAAGTATATGTAGTCATGGGAGCGTTAATTATCTCCCATGAAAAGCTCAGCATTAGCTTTAATGTCCATCATATTTTATCAAATTAAATGTTATTCCAGTCATGCTTGAAATAAATGTAAATTAGCCTTGTTGGTGTCCATTGCAAATTTGCTATGTGTTGTCTTATAATGCAAACAAATATTTAACACTACTATGTTTGCAGTTAATTTAATTTGGGGCATTGGGACAAATACATTTCCCAAACTGAATGCATGAAGTTAGATTACTGGGGCCTTCAGTAAGAGACATAAACATATTTTAACCTGCTGCATATATTCATTGTAACACTTCTACAGTTAATCGATATGGAGATAGTAACAGGGCCCTTTCATCTGGCGGTGGAGCCAAGTCATCACAGCCTCTGGTCCAAAGCGTTGTGCTAGCGAAATCTTTTATAAACATATTGAATACTAATCTGATGCGAAAATTAATTGCTGCTGCTGAAACCTGGTGAAATCATAGTGATGTCACCGTGGCTAGTATTATCTCTCTGCTGTAAGCAGGGGCAGATTGGGAAATTAAAATGGCCCTGGAAAAAAATTCTGGAAGTGGCCTTATGTGGGCGGTACCAAATAAACTGCAGGCGGGGCCAACTCAAAAGTAGGCAGGATTAGCACACTGTTATCCATAGCCACATAGGTGGTAGGCGACACTATTGCAACACGAGATGGTAGGCGAACTCATATTGATGCAAAGCAGAACTAACACACAAAAAAACAGCTATAAAGTATTGTGCTCTGCCCAAAGTATTTAATGAATGTAGAGAACTGAAAACTGGGCTGTGACCACATTTTGTAAACAAAAAGACATTTATCCACTGCACTCACCAAATACATTATTAATGCTATTCTAGCTACTTCAAGCTGTATAGGGCATGTTAGTTCCACATACAGCAATACATGTTAAACTGACCGACTCACGCCAAAGTCTTCCTCTTCAAAGCCAGTCCTACACTAAATATAAACATGAACTCAGAGTGCATCCTTGTGATCGCCACCCAATACAAAGTGTAAAATGCACATTTTCTTGATACAAACAAACTGTATAGTGTAACATAGGGAGGCAGTCAAAAATTGGGCAAGACCAGAAAAAAAGTTGCAGTTAAGAACCTTTTTAGGCTTAGTAGGTTACTACAGGCGGTTTGTAAGCCACTTCGCCACTAGAGCTGCTCCACTTACGGACATGTTAAAAACAAAATTGTCCAGATGGATTAACCTGGTCTGACTCTGCAGAAACCGCCTGGTCTGATCTTCGGTTAGCTCTTTGTTCCTCTCCAGTTCTACAAGCACCGGATTTTACCCGGAGGTTCTTCCTCCAAACTGATGCTTCTGGTGTTGGCTTAGGTGCAGTCCTGTCACAGGAGAAGAATGGAGTAGAAAATCCTGTCCTGTACCTAAGTCGTAAGTTGCTTCCAAGGGAACAAAAATATGCCACTGTGGAGAAAGAATGTCTCGCCATAAAATGGGCTACAGAAGCTCTGCGCTATTATCTCCTAGGCAGAGAGTTCACCTTAATAACAGATCATGCACCATTGAGATGGATGCAGAACAACCGGGAGGTAAATGCCAAGGTAACTCACTGGTTCATGGCACTGCAACCTTTCAAGTTCTCAGTAGAACATAGACCTGGGATTCTACACATGAATGCAGATGCATTGTCACGAAAATATGCGCTCCTCGCGAAGTCCGCGTCCCCCTACTTGGAGACGCTAGGGGGAGGGATATGTAACAAAGAGAGGCATTTATCTGACAAGATGCAGAGAAAGCATACAAGCAGAATAAAACATTGATACAGTTATGCACCTAGATTGAGATTAAACCAGGTAAAAACTTATGTGTAGTTTAAAGTTTGGTTAACTTACATGATTTGAAAAGTTCCTTCCTCTCAGCAAACAGACAGGGTGTGTCTGTTAGTGCAAACAGAGCCAGTGATGGGCGTTTCCTCTTAAAGAGAAGGTGGGTGTGTCACCTGCCCATCAAGCTAAGGCTGGGGGAGGAGTATCATGTATAAAAGCTTGATTGTGTCATTTGTTCACCGAGACCAACGCTGGGGAAGCTGGCTGGTCTTGAGAGAGATTGTCTATGTCTAGCTAGCGTTTAGGGTCTCCATATCTGCTGTGAAATTCATATGGTGTCAAATACATTTTAAACCATCCTGACAATAAAGCTGCATAAAAAGAAGAAGTTGTTTGCGTGTGCTTCAGCAGTAGCGGGCTCTTGCCACAATAGTTAATCTGTGAAAATGTGATTATTAGATGATATTCAGAGTATAACTTTGATCACAGCAGGATTATATTCTATGGAATTCATTTTGCTTTTACATGCATAATTTATTTCTACAGTTTGGAGGTTGTTCACACCAATGTATTTTGGTCATTTTCATACCTCCTAACACTTCAACTGGCCAAAAAGGAATGTATAAGATTTGTTATGTAACTATTCTTTCTTCAAATGTTCAAACATCAGAGCAGACTTCAAAATACAAATTGTCAGAAAACACAGTTAACTGTCAGTGGCACCCGTGTTTAACGTCAAGGAAAAGGTGGGGAAATTTGTTTTAAGTTAAGGAACTACTGATCCTTATGCTAATACATACAGGCCATTCACACATGCATACTAGCAAAACAGATAAACTGGCATGTATGCATGCTGCTTCTTTTCTGTTTGCTATATGTTTTGCTCCAATTTATGTGTGAACATCAAATATGTATATTTGGCACCATCAGGGGCATACAGGCGGTACAGTTGTGGGGGTCCTGGACAGACCCTTCTGTTCATGCCCCTACTCTCTCCACCTGACACCTTTACTTCCTCGATGCTGCAACTCCCAGTCACTGATAGGCTAAGTGCACGTGGCGCGGTGACGTCATCACTGTGCGGTGTGCTCCCATTTACTGTGATATGGGAGGGGTTGAGCGGACCATTTACCTTGATATGGGAGGGGGGTAAGCGGAGCATTTACTGTGATATGGAAGGGAAGGGGGAGCGGAGCATGTAATGTGATAAGGGATAAGCATCTATGAGCGCTGTAGTATAGAAGGATTCAACACGTTGGCTAGATATGAAAGATGGGTCCTAAATGGATGGCTATGCAAACATGCAAAATACTAACATAGGTTGTAAGAAAACTCCTATAAACAAAAGAAAAGAATTAAGTAAATGGTAACATAAGCAGTATTGAAATGTATCATTCATAGTTAAAGTTAGTGCTATGGAAAATGAAGATGGCAATATCTATATGTGTATGTTAAAATAATGTCCGGGAGTTCCCCTTTTCTCCAAGAAGTATAGGCCACCTGTCTGGATCCTTTGGAAATAGGCTAGGCTAGAACAATTTACTGCAAAACGCGTCATCATAGTCCGCCTCTTGCCACCGGAGGAGAAGAAAAAAAATGCTGGCAAATATAATACTTTCCTTATTGTTGTTAAAATATCACAAAACATTATTATTTACATGTAGACCATGTGTATATTATATACAGGAACTGTATGGATGAATTGTAATTGTAAACTGTAGTAAATATGTTTGATAAATAATGTTTCTTTTCCATTCTAAGTGAAAAGCACAACCAGACAAAAATATGTTGGGTATTTCATATATCAGATGAGAGACATTTTCTGGATCATCTGAGCTTCGTAGTGGGGAGTTCCTGCCTAACAGAGGGTTCAGGAGTTCCGGTCCTGCAAACTATGGTCTGTTGGAGGTTTCCATGGCGCAGTTGTCATTGAAGTGTTTTGTCAATAATGGAGTAGGGGAGTTTGGGGTGTTTGCTCCCCTGGGTAGTGTGATCCTTTTACTTAGAATTCTCCTATTTAAAGAGTTGATGTATGTGTCCAGGTTCTGGTGGTGCTGCTGTGTCTAGAGAAAATAAAAAGGAGGATGGGAGAGAGAGAGACTCAGCTTGTTGAAGTCTTTGGTAATGAGGGAATGTGCTGATTATCCTTGTATAGATAGGTTTTAGATGTATAGTTCTTTTGCATGCTGACTATAGCTAGTAGCCTACAATGTTTAAAGTTCTATTTAAGGCTGTCTATAGCCCTTGATGTTATAGCTTTTATAAATAACTGTGTTGGTCAGCTTTGTTTTGTGCAGTGTTTAAAGCTGATAATGTGTACTGTGAATGTTTATATTCACCTGTTTGTGGCTCTTTTGCAAATAATATTTATAACTTTAAATGTTTATATATGATAAAGTATGTAGCGGTTAATGTTAATGCTGATGGTGAAGTTGAAATTGAGTTTGTTGTGGTTGATGCAGTTGGTGAAGGTGATGATGTATTTGTGGTCGTCATATATGTATGTCACTCACCGGACTGTGAGTGCTTCTTCCCGTATATTTAGGAACCGTGGTCGTCCTCCATCCTGAGGGTCTGCGCATGCGCAGCCCTTTCAAACCCTTCAGTACCTGTTCCTTTAACTTAATTGGCAGATCAGGCAACACTCCCTATATTAAGCACCTGTGGTCAATACCACGTTGCCTGATCTTGGAGTCTCATTCCCCATGAGCCTCTGAAGGTGTTCCTGTGTTTCCTCGTGTATTCAGCGCTGCTGATTCCTGTGGTTTCCAAACCACTTCTACCCCTGTGGTTTCCAGACCACTTCTACTTCTGTGGTTTCCTAACCACTTCAACCCTCCTGTGTATCATCGTGACTGTTAGCTGATTCCTATCCGCTGCCTCCGTGCACTACAGTCTTCAAGCCACTTCAACTCTGCTATGTATCATCGTGACTGTTAGCTGATTCCTATCCGCTGCCTCCGTGCACTACAGTCTTCAATCTACTTCAACTCACCTGTGTGCCATCATGACTGTTAGCTGATTCCTATCCGCTGCCTCCGTGCACTACAGTCTTCAATCTACTTCAACTCGCCTGTGTTTCATCGTGACTGTTTGGCTGATTCCTATCCGCTGCCTCCGTGCGCTTCAGTCTTCAGCTCATCTCATCTCTCCCGTGTTTCCGCGAGACTGCTACAGCTGATTCCTATCCACTACTCTCCGTGCTCAACAGTTCCAGCTCAGCTCTACTCTCCCGTGTTTCATCGTTGCTGCACCTGCTGGTTGCTATCCGCTACCTCCGTGTATCTGCAGAGTCCTGCTGCTGCTACTTCTCAGTTCTACTCGTCCTACAACAGCTGACCCGCTCTCCGTGCTTCTTCGTGTTCCCGCTGGTCTCTACTCGCCAGTCTGCATCGGATCTGCGCCTCACTGTTTTCATCTCATCTAGATCATCGCTACTCTTCAGGGTCCTCCAGGAGTCCAGTCCTACATACTACTGCTTCCTGAGTATTTGTTCCCCTGCTGGTCTACCTACCTGTGCGCTGCACCTACTTGATTACCGCTTCACCCCTCCAGGGACTTCGCATCCTGCCGGCCTCCAGCCGTTCAGGTATCTCTGCACTCCTGTCTGACAGCCTGCTTCTGAACCACGGTATGCATACTTCTCATTGACTGTGCTGGTGTATTGCATATCTTGCTGGACTGAGTTTGTTCTCCTCTGGAGTTTACTATCCGCTGAGACTATTGCCATCATTGACTGTGTTATCTTGTGCCGGATTACCTCAAGTGACTTTCTATTATTGCAGTGCTGTTCAGTCATTAATATATTGTGCATGTTATTGTGGATCAAGTTTAAGGTGCCCGTGTATCCCCTGTATTGCAGTCTCTCCCCATGCTCCTCCTCACATATATATTCAGTGGTACAACTTGCTAGAGGCAGACCACTGATCCCTGTTTCCTGTGTCACCTGTTCCAGTATCCTCTCACATAGCAGTGGTACAACTTGCTAACGCAGACCACTGACTCCCCGGATACCTCCACTTGGATTTCATTCCTTCACTCAGACAGCGGTGCAACTTGCTATCCGCAGACCGCTGACTCTCATCACCTCCTCGTTTCTGTTGGACATTCCTCCTCACTATAGCAGTGGTACAACTTGCTACCGCAGACCACTGACTACCCTCACGTGTCCTTTGTCCATACAGTTCCTCGTGTATTACTACATCCATATTACCAGTGCTGCTAGTCATAGACTTTCCTGAGCATCTCTATCATCTACTATTTCCTGTTCCGTGATCACCCTGCTACCAGAGTACCATATTACCATCTATACTGCTCTGGTAAGCCTATCACCTGGTGATCCCTGGGTAAAGACTCCTAGTGCCCGTGACAATGTATCTGTGCCAAAAATGAGGTTGGTGAGGTGGGGGTTGTTGTTCCATAGTTTGGTGCATATTTTAATCCCATTGCTGTTCCTTTTTCCTCTTTTTAGTATGCACCATTGAATCAGAAGTAGTTGTGATTGAGGATAATGATCATACCTTCTATGAGAAATTCTGTTTGGGTTGTGGGTATGGTGGAATCTTGAATGAGAAAATGTTTGTTGTGTGTGCAACCTTTCTCATGGTCGATAACCATGTATAGGGAGGTGACATCACAGGTGATGAGTAAGTATTCCTCTATTCCTCCTCCCACTTTAGATTGTGTAGAATATTGAAGTTACAGGAAATGGTTTATATATTCTTAGAGGTTTGCAGGTTAGGGAGCTTATTCCTGAGGCAGGTGGTCTTCCTGGTGGTTTGTTGAGGTCCTTGTGTATCTTTGGTATTCTTAGGAGGTAGGCGTGTTGTTTCTTTTGTTTAGGATTCCTTTTTGTATTCTTTCATTAAGTAGTCTGTTGAGGCCTACATGGTAACTGAAAGTCGGGTCACTTTTGAGTTTTTTGTAGGAAGTATTACCTTTAAGGAGTTTGTCTGCTTCTTCTTTTCTAGGTAGCCTTTTCTGTCCAGAATAATGATGTTTCCTTCTTTGTCTGCTGGTTTGAGAACAATCTCTGGGTTCTTCTTTAATTTATTGAGTGTCTGTCTTTCCTTTTTCTTACCTTTTTTTGTATGTGTTTTTGAATTTTTCTAGATCCTTTTCTACCAGAGTCCTTGAACGCTTTATGTATGATCCTTTGAAATGTTGTGGGAAGAAGCTAGATCTAGTTGTTATGTCTGTATGGATGTATTTTCTTCTGGGGTTCCTGTTTTTGTTGTGTGTTTTTTTGTTTTTCATGAAGTATTTCTTTAGATAGAGTTTTTCGGGTAAACTTGTGTAGGTCAATGTAGTTGTTGACTTTGTCAAGGTGGTTGGAAGCAAATTTTAGTTCCTTGTTGACCAGAGATATCATGGGTTTGGTGAGATGAAGAGTGTTGAGATTGAAGATACCTTCTCATTTTATTTCTTCTTTTGGGATGATCGTTTTGTCTTCTTCTTTTTCCTCCTCTTGTCCTTTGTTGGAGTCTAAGGGTGTCATTTTCCTTTTGATTCTTAGTGGGCTCTTTTTGTGTCTGGGGTGCATGTTTGGTTCTGGAGGTTCTGGTTGTTGTTGGAGAAATTCTAAAAAATATTTCAGGCATTGTTCTGTGTCATCCTGCCTGGTTGTGGTGTCATGTATGAAGATGGTGCTGGGGTCTAGTATTTACTTTTTTTTTGGTTCAAGGAGTTTTCTGTGATTTTTTTTCCTTTTCTGTGAATTTAGCTAGTTGTTGAGCCATGTGGTATTTTCATAGATTAAATTTCTTGAGTTTAGTGCTTTGTAAACTTTGTTTTGGTTGTAGAATTTGGGTCTGGTTGCAATATACAGTGGTCTCCTCTTTTTGTCTGTCTCTGCAAGTTTAGTAATGTTCGGGTTATGTTGGGAATGTTTCTGTTGAGTTATGTGTTCATATATCAGAGACTGGCAATATTGTACAATAGACATGGTATAACCTGCAAGTAACAGCACATGTCTTCCAAGAATTTGATTCTATGACATATGTATCTAGTAGGTAAAAGATCTGTACTACAAGAAAATGTCCATGCTCACAGATAATTATTTACAGGATGCGCTACAATAAAATATCCACCACTTTCCTATACTGTGAACACATGTGGGAGCAGTATTTTTTAATCTTATGGTCACATGCTCTGTGAGAAAACTTCTGCTTGCAGATCATGTGACCAGCATCAAAGAAAGCAGGGAGAAGAAATGGCATTGTATAGCACATACACCTGCTCTTAAATGCAAATATTTAATTGGCTAACCATATGGCAGCAACTAATTGCATCAAAGCAGGCAGACATGGTCAAGGGCTTCTGTTGTTGTTCAGACCAAACACCAGAATAGGGAAAAAATGTGATCTAAGTGACTTTGACTGTGGAATGATTGTAGATGCCAGACAGGGTAAATTGAGTATCTCATAAACTGCCGATCTCCTGGGATTTCCATACACAGAAGTCTCTAGAGTTCACAGAGAATGGTGCACAAAACAAAAACATCCAGTTTTATGGCAATTCTGTGGGAAAAAATGTCTAGTTAATTAGAGAGGTCAGAGGAGGATGACAGGAAGGCAGCAGTAACTCATATAACCATGTTTTACAACAGCAGTATACAGAAGAGCATCTCTTAATGCACACAATGTCAAACCTTGAAGTGGATGGGCTAGCATAGCAGAAGACTACACTAGGTTCCATTCCAGTCTGCAAACAGCAAGAAACTGAGGCTACAGTGGTCACAGGCTCACCAAAACTGGATACTTGAAGATCAAAAAACATAGCCTTGTCTGACATATCTTGATTTGCGCAGTAACATGCAGATGGTAGGGTAAAAATTTGGTGTAAACAACATGAATCCATGGATCCATCCTTCCTTTTTTCAGTTGCGCCGGCTGGTGGTGGTGTGGGAAATGTTTTCTTGGCACATATTAGAGCCTCTTAATACTAATTGAGCATAATTTAAAATCCAAACCTACCTGAGTATCGTTGCTGACCATGTGCATCCCTTTAGGGCCAGAGTCTACCCTACTTTTAATGGCTACTTCCAGAAGAATAACGCACCATATTGCAAAACACACGTCATCTCAAGGTGGTTCCATGAACGTGGCAATGGGTTCTGTATACTCCAGTGACCTCCACAGTCACCAGATATAGAGCACCTTTGGGATGTGGTGGAACAGGACATTTGCAGAATGAAATTGCAGATGACAAATCTGCAACTGTGTGATGCTATTATGTCAACTGGGACCAGAATATCTAAAGAATGTTTCTAACACCTTGTTGAATCCATGCCACAAAGAATTCAGGCTGTTCTGGGGAAAAAGGATGTCCTATCCAGTACTAGAAATGTGTACCTAATTAAGTGGCCTCTGAGTATATATATTTTTAAATAATATTTTTAGTTGGTGAAAATGGGGCAGCATAGTGGTGCAATAGTTAGCACCGCTGTCTCACAACACTATGATCATGGGGGAGGGATTGATGTAAATTCATAACCACTCTTTGTAAAGTGCTGCATAATAAGCAGACATTATATAAATAAATGCAACTAAAGAGAAGTAAACAAAAATAATATGTTTGCAAATAACAAAATAAATAACTGCTA
Organism: Mixophyes fleayi; assembly: GCF_038048845.1. Classification (NCBI taxonomy): domain Eukaryota; kingdom Metazoa; phylum Chordata; class Amphibia; order Anura; family Limnodynastidae; genus Mixophyes; species Mixophyes fleayi. Next base: position 168,721,369 of record NC_134404.1, on the reverse strand, counting down.
AAACTACAAAAATTCTCTAAATCATACATATAACTATAAAAATATGAATATAATATATATTGCACATTTGTAATTGTCATCTTGAGTATTATACGATTTAAAGTTGACTGAATATAATTAAAATTGCATGAGTTTGAGTACAATATCAGAATGTATTAGCACAGGCAATGCATAATCCATATAGGCCAAATGTTGGGTCTTCACTATCTTTCACTATAATGAAACATAATATAAAATAACACTTTGAAATTCATTGGTTTTAAAATTAATTGTATTTATTACAATATTAATGTCAGTGGAATACACTACTTAGTAGCATCAAACAAGGCATGAGAGTGTTTAATGTGTTATAGGGCTGTCAAATTATACCTCACAGTCCTGCAACTGGCTTAATTGCCTGGAGTCTTGCTTGCAAAGTCATTAAAATTATTAAACAGCTCCCAGCACTTTAGTGGATAGCTCACAGCATGCTTAAAAGAAGGCTGCCCCTATTCCCCAGTAAAAGTGTCAGGAGCCTTTGTGCAGTGTCCATAGAGAAGAGAGCAAAGAGGGAGCTGAGCAGGGCCACAAAAAAGGAGGGGAGGGGTGTCGCCACCAGAGATCTGGGGTCTATCTTGTATTGCCACCAGAGATGTGGGGTTCTGCATTGTGTTGCTACCTGAGATTTGGAGGTCTGCATTGTGTTGCTACCTGAGATTTGGAGGTCTGCATTGCACTTGCACAGACACCAGAGATTTGAGGGGTATGCTTTGAATAACCACCTACCATCTAGGGGTTTACAATGCATAGTAACCAAGGATTTGGGGGCCTGCAATTCATAGCTACCAGAGTTTTGGAAGTCTGCAAAACATAGCCACCAGATATTTGGGATTGATCTATTGTATATTGTAAAGCATACTTGCGTACTTCTCATTCCTGTTTGAGTTATTGCAGAGCGGAGATATGAAATGAAGAGGTTGACACAAAATGTTGACGCCATATATATCATCAAGTGGGCAAGGCAAGAAATACGATGATACTAATTTCGTTATTAAGCTCCTGCTTGTGAAGAAGACAAAATTTGTGTGATCATGGCACATCCCTGCCCAACCTTCAGACAGGTAAGTGTCCTTACAGGAGAATTCCCTGTTCTCTTGGGAGTCCAGGAAGTTTCATCCTAATTTGGGATTTTCATAGTCATTTAGGCAGATTATCCATCTATTTTGTTCAGTGGTTACTAAAATGTTATCTGTATTGTATTTTGCTCCTATAATGTTTTTTTTAATGCATATTGGTCATTGGAATGCTCCCATTTATTGTACATTCACTAGAATGTTCTCTGGATTGGATCACTAGAACACTCTGTGTATTATAGATCTGTCAGGCGTCGTCCCCGCATTCATAGTAGGTGCCAGGGACAGCTGCCTTCCTTTCTCCCACGTCCCGTTGCAATGCTCCTTCCTGTTTTAAGCCCGGCAGTGCGAGCACATGTGCAGAACCATCGCATCTCCGTTGCCAAGCAATGGAGATGCCTGTTGCTCCTTCCTGTTGGCGGTCAGATGCTTCTGGCCGCCGATTCTACAGCACCCAATGAGGTTTCGCCTTTACCTATTTAAAGCTGGCTCTGACACTATAGTATTATATAAAGCTTGCTAAAATGGTCTGAATTAAAAAATTATCAGATGGTGGTATGTTATATTACATTGCAACTGTTTGAAATATACGTTTTTACATATTTCATTAGTTGTGTAAACATGCACTTTGTCTATGGTGAAAGAAACTTCATACACATAAAAGTGCTATATATACAAAAGGCAGTCATTATATCATCATCATCATCATCATCATATATATAGCGCCATTAATTAAGCAGCGCTGCACAGTTTAAGTGGCCCAGACCATATTTCAGGAGCCCACTAGTACCCATGCCTAGTATAAAACGTTTATAGAAAGGAACGTATGACAGGATAGCCATAGACTTTGCTGGGCCCTTGTTAAAGTCTGCTTAGGGCCATCAGTATTTTCTAGAAGTAATGGAGTATGCTACCTGCTATCCAGAAACAATTCCCTTGCTCAATATATCAACCACCATGATACCTAAAGAATTGGTGCATGTTTTCAGCCGGGTAGGAATACCTAAAAAAATTCTGACTGACCAAGGCACCCACTTCATTTCTAGGGGTAAATGTATCAAGTTGAGAGTTATCCAGCAGGTTTGAAAAACCAATCAGATTCTAGCTATCATTTATTTAGTTAGCATGTGGTTAGCATTGCTGTCTCACAGTACTGGGGACACATTTTTTATTCCAACCAGGCAATATCTTTGTGGAGTTTGTATGTTCTCCCAGTAATCTTGTGGGTTTCCTCTGGGTGTGCCAGTTTCCTCCCACACTCCAAAGTCATACTGGTATGTTATGGAACCACAAACTGGGTGTTTGTGGGTCTATGCGGTAGGGAATATGAAGTGCAAATAGCTAACAGGTGTAATTCCAGATAATGTTTGAATGGCAAATGTAATTCCACTATAGAAAAAAAGCAATAGAGATGAATGTGATAACCATAGACCTCTGCATCTCAAATTAATAGTACGGGTATTAGTGAATCACTTAAAAAAATAATTGTTGACTCTTTAGAGAAAATATATTACAAGATCCAAGGCAGCATGGTTATTCTTCTGTCAAATAAATCAGGCTGGATCAGTATAAATAGCTTATTTATATTTTAGTAAGACCTTTTATGCAACAGTAAATTAATTCAAAAATTGAAAATCCTTGGAATTGAATCTTTGATTCGACAATTTATAAAGACTACCTAAAGATACAATTCTTGAGGCCAAGCACTATATAGATTTGTTCATTAGTTATGACTTTCAAAATGATTTCACTCCTGTGGCTACAGCAACATTTCTGATTCAGTAATTTCTTATTTGCCCAAACCAAACCAAACCAAATCACAAACCAAAAGTACACTAACCAAAATGCATAACAATAGCAAAAAAAAAAAACATCCAGGTCAATCCAATTGTTTCGGCCATAGGGTCACTCTTACACCCAATTACTACATTTTTGGACTCCTATTTACAACTAATCACACAATGTGAATCTACCTACCTTAAGGACACCCTTTTGCATATTGGCCGCTATCAAAGTTACACTTGTCAAGAGCTTGAACACTTGTATGCCATATGAGATTTAGTGGTGAGACAGTCCGTATTAGCTGACCCATTATAAGAGGGACCAAATTTTTATGCTTTAAGAGCATTTAATTTGAATGTTAAAATTGATTTTATCTCCAATTAACCTGTACAGTTAAGGGGTCGAATGTGGCACTAATGTAGCTTAGCACCAGTATTCATATGTGTACTACTACCACAAGAGCTGCAACATGATTGTATACCTAGAAATTTAATTGAGGTTTAAATGTGTTTGTGAGATTGATACTGAATATATATTGTTTTTAGTGCTTTGTTTTGTGCTCTACATTTCTGCACTACTAGTTACTGTTTTTGTAACCATGCCCGAACTCAGAACTTGCTGCTGTAAGGGCAGTCTAGTCCACCATTACAACATGAATTATTAAGTGATGTCACGGATGAATAGAGCACCGGTTCAAAAACATAGTCGTAGCATATATCCGCCTCCTATTGTGATCCCATCCCAAACTGATCCTGATGGAAGCTCCGAAGACACCGACTGTGAGTGGATCTATTGTTACCCTATCATCATATAGGCCCAAGGACTACAAATATACCAGAAAAATGTGTGTAATGAGAACAAACAAGTTTTTTAATAATGCAAACTAGTATTTAATACCATACTGTAACAATATGTAGTAATAGCTTCTTCTATCTTTTCTCTTGCTGCAAGGTTTCAGTGTTTGAGCTCTGTGCTTGAGAACACTTGAATTAATCTTTTCACACTGAAAAATTTTCAAAACGTAAGATATATTAACTACTATACAAAAAATTAGTCACATTTTTAATTGATCATTGCAATTAAATTGCATTTTTAAATAGCAAAAATGTATATAGTGGTATATAGTTGCCTTTAGATTGCAATCAAGAATGAATATAATATAAGCCTACTTGAATAAAACACCATGAGGGTGGACACAGAGAACAGCTATAGCTATGCATATATACCTTTTTGCAAACCAACAGTACCCCCTGGTGGTTTAAAGAACTAGTGCTGGGTATATTTAAATGTTTGAATACTGATTTTACAATCACTGAAAATCTTTTTAACAGAAGCTAAAAATGACCAAACCTGAAAGTAATTCCATGTTTTTCTTAAATGATTTTGGGGTTTACATCTTCTTTAACTATATGATTGCATAACGCCATAATAATTTTCAACGTTCTTACCATATACAGCACAGTATATACCTGCCCCATTGGGAGAATCAAATTCTCTTCTGCCTTTAGTGAACTAAGCAGCAAGGTAGAGGTGAAAGAAGAAATAGCGCACACCATTATAGTTAAGAGAGCAACACAAGTTACTAACAGTCACTATGACTGGACTGGAGGTGGCGAGGACAGGCTTTTTCGAAGCATGCACTTAATGGTGATTTTTGGCAGACTAAAGAGTAGTACATGGCAATAATATAAGTAAAATAATGCAATACACCATATATTCATGGGTAACGACTAGAGATGCTCAGGCATGGTTCCCCGAGAACCGTACACATCCAAACTTATCAGATCCAAGTACCGAGCCGTGCCGCCTCGGCATTTTTGCTCGCCCTTGTAATTGAAAATGAGGTAAAACGTTGTTGTTACCAGGGGCGCACGCAGGGGGGGTTTCTTGTTCTCCAGAAACCCCTCCCCTCCGCGAAGATCGAGGGCTAAACAGTGCCCCTACATAGCGGCACTGTGCTGCACAGCAGCCGCGGACACTTCTTTGATAGCGCCGCGGCTGCTGTACAATACAGTGCCGCTGATATGGAGCTGCTGCTCTCACTCTCTTTTTTTAAAAAAAATCCTGCGTGCGCCCCTGGTTACATCGTCAGGTCTCGGATCTCGCGAGCTTTGGATTCTATAAGTATCACCCTCAATGGCGATCCAGCGCCATTTCACAGAGGGACACAAAAGTCTCTAGTGCAGTTGGGCAGCGTCATCGGTAGAAAAGAAAGAGGAGGGGTAGCAGTGTTCTCCAAAGTCTCCAGTGACATCCAGGAGAGCTCCATTGCTCCATTGCTTATTGTCATTGCTAAAATAAAAATAATAGGTTTGGCAGGCTTGGTCTTCTAAATCTGCAGTCACATTGTACTGCGTTATATAGTTAACATACAAAGAGGCGAGCTTCATTGTTCCATTGCTAATTGCACCACTTTTCTTTACTGACACTGCTTTGTGGCAATGTTTCCAAGATGTGCTAGGAACTGCCGTTTGTTTGAGTCATTGCTTTGTCGCTTAGCATCTAGCAAGGTGTCTGCAGTCTGTCACGGTAGCTGGGATACAGACCCCTGACCTGCCAATACTAACACTCACCAGAGGCGCGGAGTCTAACGCAGCGGCTGGCCTTCACCGAGAACCCCCGCAAGGTGGTATGGACTTCGCGGCAACCGCCACACAGGTCGCGGTCCTCTGGGAGTAGAGCAGGATCCATGGAGTTGATGAGTTAGATATCTGTGGGTTCCAGGAATGAACGCAGGAATAGCGGCACAGCGTGGATTAGTGAAGCCTGGAATGATCGGCGGATTGCAGGAGGACCGCAGGGATAACCGCAGGGATAACGGAGCAGCTGTGAAGCCTGGAGATCTGCTGATTGCAGGATAACCGCAGGGATTACCGCTGGGATAGCTGAGCAGCTGTGAAGCTTGGAGATCTGCGGATTGCAGGATGACCGCAGGGATGACCGCTGGGATAGCGGAGCAGCTGTGAAGCCTGGAGATCTGCAGATTGCAGGAAAGCTCAGACTGAAGGAGACATCCACAAACTGAACCTAAGAACAGGCTCAGAGGAGAGGAAGAGGCAGGTTTAAATAGTGGAGGGAGATCCTTCAACCAATAGGAGGCTGAGAAAGCCTTTAAAACAGAAATCGGGTCTGCGCATACGCAGACCCGTCCAAGATGGCGGCCGCCAGAGGTAATCGGTCGGAGCGCCGGAGAGGTAAGTGAGCGGGTCCCCGGTGTATGACAGTATCCCCCCCTTTAAGGGTGGACACCGGACACTTGGGGCCAGGTTTACTGGGAAACTTAGAATGGAATTTCTTTAGAAGGCCCGGAGTGATGATATCGGTCTCGCGGATCCAGGAGTGTTCTTCGGGTCCAAATACTTTCCAATGGACCAAATACCGAATGCCACCTTTGAAAGTTTTTGAGTCCAGAATGTGAGTTATCTCAAAATCCTAATCCTGTTGAAGTTGGACAGTTGAAGACGTAGAAGAAGGAGTGGAGAAACGGTTGATGATAAGAGGTTTCAACAGGATAGGCATGAAAGGAGTTGGAGATACGAAGACTCTGGGGTAACTGTAATTTAAAGCAGACTAGAATTAGGATTCGCAAGATCTTATAAGGACCTATATAACGGGGTGCAAACTACATGCACGGAATCGTGAGGCGTGTGTTCTTTGTAGAAAGCCAGACTCGAACCCCGACCTTGAAAGCCGGAATGGCCCGCCTCTGCTTGTCAGTGAAAAACTTGTATCTGGAAGATGTTCTCCTGAGAGCGGACCGAATTTGAGTCCAGATGGAAGAGAATCTTTGACGTATGGAATCCACAGCAGGAACCTGGGTGGGAGGGAGGAACGAAAGTTCAGGGAGGAGTGGATGAATTCCAAATACAGTGGAAAAAGGAGTAGAGGAAGTGGACTTATGGTATGCATTGTTATGCGCGAACTTTGCCCAAGGTAGAAGGTCCACCCAGTCATCCTGGTTAACTGAAGAAAAGATCCTCAAAAAGGTCTCGAGATCCTGGTTTACCCTCTCGGTCTGTCCATTAGATTGTGGATGGTAAGAAGAAGGACATCCATGAATCTGGAAAATCTCCTTGATAAAATGGTTGGCTAGAATAGGAGAGGATGGCAAGCCCACCAGAGGAACAAAATGGGCCATCTTGGAAAACCTATCTACGATGACCCAGATAGTGTTAAATCTCTTGCTGGGAGGGAGGTCCGTAATAAAGTCCATGCTAATGTGGGACCAAGGCCAGGAAGGAATAGGTATTGGCTGGAGAGGACCTGCCGGAGCCTGATGGGAGTGTTTGGATTGGGCGCATGTACCGCAGGCAGCTACAAAATCCTTTTTACATCGTTTCAAACAGTGGGCCACCAGTAGTGTCTGGATATGATCTCCAGGGTCTTCCAGGCTCCAACATGCCCAGAGAAGCGAGAAGCATGATACCAGGAGAGGATCCTCTTTCGGAGAGCAGGAGCAACAAAAGTCTTACCCACAGGTGGAGTACAGGGAGTTGAAGCAGACAACTGCACACTTATAGGGTCCAAGAGAGGGCGTTTAACAGGCTCTTCCGAGTCAGAGGTAGGAATGAAGGCCCGAGATAAGGCATCAGCTTTCTTGTTTTTAGTGGCAGGTTTGAAGGTGATAATGAACTCGAAGCAGCAGAAAGACAGTGACCAATGGGCCTGCCGAGAGTTCATACATTGAGCAGAGTCTAGATATGACAAATTCTTGTGGTCGGAGAAGATAGTTACTGGATACAAGGCTCCTTCCAGAAGGTATCGCCAATCCTCCAATGCCACCTTAATAGCCAATAGCTCCTTATCTCCGGTGGTATAATTTCTTTCGGCGGGCAGGAGGCTCCTAGATTAGAAGGCGCAGGGATGGAGTTTGTTTTGTACGGATTTCTGAGACAGGATGGCCCCTATACCGATGTTGGAAGCATCGACCTCGAGGAAGAAAGGGCGGGACGTGTCAGGTTGCTGGAGCACCAGAGCAGAGAAGAAAGAGTTCTTTAGAAACTGGAATGCCCGTAAGGCTTCGGGAGGCCAGGATTTGGTATTGGTCCCTTTGCAGGTGAGGGCAGTTATGGGAGCAACAATGGTGGAGAAACCTTGGATGAAGCGCAGATAATAATTGGCAAAGCCCAAAAAGCGCTGGATAGCTTTAAGGCTCGTGGGAAGTGGCCATTGTAAGACAGCTCGTACTTTCTCAGGGTCCATTTCGAGACCGGATCCAGAGACCAGGTAGCCTAAAAAGGGCATTTGTGAAAGTTCAAAGGAGCATTTCTCCAATTTACAGAATAGTTGATCCTGTCTGAATCTGAGAAGAACTTCGGCCACATGTCTCCGATGAGAATGGAGGTTTTGAGAAAATATCAAAATGTCGTCCAGATAGACGACCACACAAACATAGAGGAGGTCCCAGAAGATCTCGTTCACGAAGCTCTGGAAGATGGCCGGAGCGTTACACAATCGAAACGGCATAACGAGGTATTCGTAGTGACCATCCCGGGTGTTAAACGCCGACTTCCATTCATCTCCGGCTTTGATCCTGATGAGGTTGTAGGCCCCGCGGAGGTCAAACTTGGTAAAAATCTGTGCGCCCCTGAAGCGATCAAAGAATTCAGTGATAAGAGGTATAGGATAGCGGTTTTTGACTGTAATGGCGTTAAGACCTCCATAGTCGATTCACGGTCGTAAGGTACAGTCCTTCTTCTTGACGAAGAAGAAACCTGCTCCGGCCGGAGAGGTAGAGGGCCTGATGAATCCACGGTGGAGGTTCTCTTTGATGTAGACTGACATCACCTGGGTCTCGGGCAGAGAAAGTGGGTACACCCAACCCTTGGGTGGTATTCCCGGGTTGTAGAACCACCGGACAATCCGAAGGTCGATACGGAGGAAGGTGTTTAGAGCGAGCCTTATCAAAAACTTCAGCGTAGGCAGCATACTGAGGAGGTAGGCCTTGTGGGAGAGGGGTAACCACTTTGGCAGGAAGAATACGAGTAAGACATCTCTGATGGCATGTGGAACCCCAAGTGAGAATTTGTGGCGAGCACCAGTCTATTTGCGGGGAGTGAAGTTGAAGCCAGGGTAAGCCCAGGATGAATGGTTAGGACCAAGAAGGAGATTTGTTACCGATGTAGAACTCCTACTTGAACACTGAGCAGGGGAGTGTGTTCAGTAATAATCCCCCTAGGTATTCGTGAACCATCAATGGCCTTAACAACAATGGCCCTCTCCAGAGAAATAACGGGTAAGGTGCACCGAGTAACCAGGGACTGAGATATTAAGTTGCCTGCTGCCCCGGAATCCACTAATGCAGTAGTAGTGAATGAGTTCCCAGAGACCTGGATGGACACGGGAAAGGAACAGGTTTTAGAGCCAGAACAAATAGGAGAGGATTCGGAAGACCCCAGCCTGACCTCCCCAGAGCAGGTTAGGGTTTTGCGTTTCCCGGCCTCTTGGGGCATGAATTCAGCAGATCGCCCGGGTCAGCACAGTAGATGCAAAGCTCGTTTTTCAGTCTGCGCTCTCGTTCCTCCGGAGTTAGGTGAGAACGTCCCAATTCCATGGGCTCCACAGGAGATAACGGGCGTTGGAACCGAGGTGCCATTCTGGAGGAGGGACGGAAGGAAGATTCCTTTTCTGAAGATCTCTCCCGGAACCTCAGATCGACTCTGTTGCAAAGGGAAATTAGGGCGTCCAAGGTGGGAGGCAGCTCTTGGGAAGCCAGAAAGTCCTTGAATTTGTCAGAAAGACCTTGCCAGAAGGCGGCCACCAGGGCATCTTTATTCCACTGGAGTTCTGAGGATAAGGTCCGGAATTGGATTACATACTGTGCTACCGACTGAGTCCCCTGACGGAGCCGGAGGATACTGGAAGCCGCTGAGGAAACCCGACCGGGTTCATCAAATATTTTTCGAAAAGCTGCAAGGCAGCGCTATCGCTCAGAAGTGGGTCGTCTCTCTCCCACAGGGGGGAGGTCCAAGGAAAGACCTGTCCGGAGAGCAAGGATATGATATAAGCCACCTTGGAGCGATGAGTGGGAAAATTCTGAGGTTGAAGCTCGAAATGGATGGAGCATTGATTGAGGAAGCCCCGACAGGATTTCGGATCTCCCTCAAATTTAGTGGGAGTAGGCAAACGGAGGGTAGACGGGGCAGATACAGAAAGGCGCTCAGTAGGTTGAGCGGCAACAGGGGGAACCACAGCGGCAAGAGGAGCGGTGACTTGCAGAGAATCCACATGGGTGACCAAGGCTTGGAAGCACTGTAATAGCTGTTGCTGCATTGCATCCTGTTGTTCTACTCGGGAGAGCAAGTGCTGAAGCAGGTCCCTTGCTGAAGGTTCCGTGGAGGGATCCGTCATGGCCTGTTCTTACTGTCACGGTTAGCTGGGATACAGACCCCTGACCTGCCAATACTAACACTCACCAGAGGCGCGGAGTCTAACACAGCGGCTGGCCTTCAACAAGAACATCCGCAAGGTGGTATGGACTTCGCAGCAACCATCACGCAGGTTGCGGTTCTCTGGGAGTGGAGCAGGATCCACGGAGTTAATGAGTGAGAGATCTGTGGGTTCCAGGAATGACCGAAGGAATAGCAGGACAGAGTGGAGTAGTGAAGCCTGGAATGATCGGCGGATTGCAGAATGACCGCAGGGATGACCACTGGGATAACGGAGCAGCTGTGAAGCCTGGAGATCTGCGGATTGCAGAATGACCGCAGGAATGACCGCTGGGATAGCGGAGCAGTTGTGAAGCCTGGAGATCTGCGGATTGCAGGAAAGCTCAGACTGGAGGAGACATCCACTAGGAGAATCCAAACTAAATCTAAGAACAGGCTCAGAGGAGAGGAAGAGGCAGGTTTAAATAGTGGAGGGAAATCCTTCAACCAATAGGAGGCTGAGAAAGCCATTAAAACAGAAATCGGGTCTGCGCAAGATGGCGGCCGCCAGCGGTAATCGGTCGGATCGCTCATCTCTCTACCCAGATTTTAATGCATACCAATAAAGATTGATTACTTTTATTTATTCTTTTGGAGTGCCCCAATTACACACTTCTCTGTCTTGCCTGTCATAAGTGCAGATTATGTGTACATGGGCACCCACGTTTGCACTGAGGTGTAAAATCAAGATTTCATTTTACAGGATTTAATTCAGATAAAGGGGTGGAGAAGGCTCGCTTCCCCGGACGTTCCCTGCTTTGCTGTAGGTCACATAGCCTTTTTCCTTCCCACCAAAAGCCTTCCTCTCAGAGGTGCCAAAATTCATGTCTTGTCCCTAGCCACAATTTGAGCCATGTATTAAAATCATCAAATGCATAAGTGACATATATAATGATACATATAGGGTTTAATTCAAGTCCGAAAGCAACTTGCACATAAGTTGAATGTTTAAAAAGAGCACATAATGTCCACCCATATTCAAATACACATTTTATGAGATACGTTATAATGGGAAAATGTTAGTAAATAACTTATGTCACGTAATTAATCGTAGTTGCTCATATGAGCTTTTTTGTTTTTTTGTGTATTAAAACTAAATCAGAATGCATCTAGGTATAGTTCTTTAGTCATAAAGCACTGCTGTATCTTGACAACTAATTAATACTAACCCCATCACTGCATTTCCTAATTAACATTCACCATTCCACGCTAACAATTACACCTTTACCAGAGCCTTTACTATTAAATATGTGTCATTATTACACATTTACTTTTCATGAATAAAAACACACACTCAATTTTTAATTAGAACGTAGAAATTTTATATAATAAAACATCAAACAGTGAACACATGTGAAAACATACATAAAAAAAAATAAATATGGGCTTGATTCATTAAGGAAAGTAAAAAAAATTTTTTGTAAATTTGAACCTTGGAAAAACCATGTTGTACTGGAGAGGGAGGTAATTTAAAATGGGAGGACAAATTTATAATTGGGGTAGATCATGTCCTAAATCAACTTTTAATACAAGTGTAAGCTATCAAGTATTTGCGTCCTGCATGAAAAAACAGCCAGTATTTTCCTTATGTGATAGATAATAAACTAATTTGCACCCCTTGCATAAGTATGATGAAGTAGTTATTACCGTACTTGGTCTAAAATTATACTTTTACCACTGCCCTGAACTCTGCTGCCCCGGCCATCACTCTTATCCTTCGACAGTCGACACCATAACAGTGGAATTCCAAACTGACTTATTACCCACAAAAAAGATCAACAAATGCTGAGTACCACTGGAGGAGATCATGCATTCACACTGACTTCCTCCACTTTAAATTAATTTTCTCTTCTTGCAGTTCTTAGAGAACTTCTCTCTAAACAGCCCTACTTTAAATCTCCCATCTCTTCCTGTCCTCCATCCCCCATTACCTCATTGCCACATTCAACTCCCTCCTCTGTCCTCCTTCACTACTCTTCTACTTTTTACCTTTGAAATCACACCCACTTCACCTCCAAAATTAATTCCATAAAACAATAAATCACCTCCAATTAGGCCCCTCAGCCCCATCCTATCCCTCCAGCTCACCCGCCATGTGTTCTTTCCCCCCATCTCTGGGGACAAATTCCACACCCTCCTCTCATATTTTGCGTCTTCCACTTGCCCCCTTGATTCTATCCCATCATACCTTCTCAACTTCTTATCTCCCAGCGTCTGCTCTCATCTTGCACCTTTCCTCAACTTGTTCCTCTTTTCGGGTATCTTCCCCTTAAGCTTTAAACATGTCCGTGCCTTATCCATCCTACAAAAATCCTCCCTCTGTCTCACTCTCTCTCTCTCCCCTGATCTCTCTCCTGGTCTCTCTCTTTCTCTCTCTCTTCTGATCTCTCTCCTCCCATTCATTTCCAGGCTCCTCAATAAGCTTGTCTACAGCCACTTCACATGCTTCCTCTCTTCCCACTCCCTCCTCAACCAACTACAATCTGGCTTTAGTTCCCTCCACTCCACTGAAACTGCTTTTACCAAGGTCACAAATGATCTTCCCTCTACCAAATCTAGTGTTCATTTCCCCTTGCTCACTCTTTTTCTGGACCTCTTAGCTGCTTTCGACACCATAGACCACCCACTAATTCTGCAGCGCTAACAGAGAACTCACTCACATCAGTCCTTGCCCCATGGAAGCTTACAGTCTAAATTTCCTAACACACACAAACATTAGGGTCATTTTCTTTTATAGCAGTCAATTAACCTAATAGCCTGTTTTTGGAGTTTGGGAAGACACCCGAGCACCCATAGCAAACACGAGGAGAACATACAAACTCCACACAGATAAGGCCATGGTCAGGAATTGAACTTATGACCCCAATGTTGTGAGGCAGAAGTGCTAGCAACTAAGCCAAAGTGTGCGCTGTGGCTCCCAGGGGTGCCGCGGCGCTTCCACAGGGGTGCCGCGCCCAGGAAGAGAAAACAAAACAGAAAAACTTACCAGTCTGGCGGCTCCCAGGACCCAGCATCCTCCCTCCTCGCTTCTTACTGAATGTCAGGCGTGACATTATCACACCCGAAATTCAGTGACAAGCGGCAGGAGAGAGGAGGATGCTGGGTCCCGGGCACCGCCGTATTGGTAAGTTGTTTTTTCTTGTTTCTTTTTTCTTTTCCTGGCCCCCAGGATGCAGAGGGGGCAGAGTGAGGGGATGCAGAGGGGGCAATGTTAGGGGATGCAGAGGGGGCAGATTGAGGGGCTGCAGAGGCACAGAGTGTGTGGATTCAGGGGCGCAGAGTGTGTGGATGCAGGGGCACAGAGTGTGTGGATGCAGGGGCACAGAGTGTGTGGATGCAGGGGCACAGAGTGTGTGGATGCAGGGGCACAGAGTGTGTGGATGCAGGGGCACAGAGTGAGTGGATGCAGAGGGGGTAGAGTGAGGGGATGCAGAGGGGGCAGAGTGAGGGGATGAAGAGGGGGCAGAATGCTGAGATCTAGCTGAGAGAAGGGAGCTAGCTGATGCTGGTATGCTTGGTAAGATTTTGGGTAGAATGGCATGTTGGCAATTTTATGTTTTTCTACAGTAAACTTTCACCTTTATTAGAGATGTGTTTTTTTCCTGAAAAAGGTACAAGCTTTTTTTTACATTTTTGTTTCTCTGACTTAAAACCACTATGCACTTGAACCTAGGCTTTAGCACATGAGGTAGAGGGATTAGTGTCATCATGACTGAGAATGGAGAGTGACAAGAACAATGTGACTGAAGACTGGAGAGTGACAAGGACACTGCCACCCCTCCTGTTTCTGTATGAGCTATAGCACAGTAAAATGTGACTGGATACTTTTAATAACACTGCCAGCCATATAATTTGAATTTCTGTTTCAGCACTAAACACTGCCCACCTCTCCTATTTCTGGGTGAGCTATGACAGAGAACAATGTAACTGCAGATTTTGAAGAACACTGCCAACCCTATTATTTCTATTTCAGCAATGATAATTAGCAATGGAGCTGTCCTGTTGGAGTGTGAGCTATATAACACCGTACAATGTGACTGCAGATTTAGAACAAGACTGCAAGCCCTATTATATCTATTTCAGCAATGACAATTAGCAATGGAGCAATGGAGCTGTCCTGTTGGTGTGTTAGCTAGATAACACAGTACAATGTGATTGCACTGTTAGAACAAGACTGCCAGCCCTATTATTTCTATTTCAGCAATGACAATTAGCAATGTAGCAATGGAGCTCTTCTGAATGTCACTGGAGACTTTGAAGAACACTGTTACCCCTCCTCATTCTTTTCTAGCTCTGACGCTGCCCAACTGCACTAGAGACTGCAAAGAACTGTGCTACCCCTTCTGTGTCCCTCTGTGAAATGGCGCTGGATCACCATGGAGGGCGGTACTTATAGAATCCAAAACTTACGAGATCCGACGGTGTTACAATGACATTTTGCCTAGTTTTCAATTCCGAGGGCGCACAAAAGTATCGAGCCGGCTCGGCACTCGGATCTGCTAAGTTCGGGTGTGTTTGGTTCTCGGGCCTGAGCATCTCTAGTGATAAGGCAACAAGCAAAGGGTGATAAGGTAGCAAATAATTAGAAGAAAATGAACAGGAACAGTTTGGCAGGTTTGAGGACTGTAGTTAAGAAACACTGATTTAGAGGAACTGAGACAATGGGGCCAGGGGGTTAAAAAAGGACTCAGAGAGGAAATATTAGGACACACTGGGAAAAGTTCAGAACAAAAAGGGTGAATGCGTGCACAACATGTGCATGTATATATGGACTTATGTATGTTAATAGTGTGACTGTGTTTGTGTGTATAAATGTGTGGCAGTGCGTATTACCAGTCTATTTCCCTGAAATCATATTTTTCTTATTTTTTCACCTAAAATGTGGAAGCATATTGTAATCTGCAAAATACAGTATGTATATTAAACAATTACCATCAACAATTAAACTCAGACTTTACAGTACCAATGATCTCATATTGCACATTCTTAAGATTTTGAACAATACTTTCACCCCCCCAGCTGTTTGCCAAATTTGACACCATAAAAATTAGGTCCACTATAATTTTTTGTTATGGTTCCTCAAACCTGTTTGAATAAAGATAACCATTTATGATTATAATTTATGACAGGTTTACACACAGGGACATAACTAGAAACTTGGGGCAAAATTGTAATGGGGTCCCCAAGGCTCTTCAATCTCCTCACTTAGCAGGCCATCCAGCCATGTCTGTTCCACACTCCAGGCTTCACATTCCACACTCTCTCACATGACTCATTTACATGGCATTTTGGGTCTTCAAATGCATTGCTCATTAAGCTCCCTGCTGAACGTGCACACTGCGCTATTGTCTTCTGAACGAATGTTGTGGATTGATAGGACCCTATGATATGCACTGATTTACCTGCCCAGCAGCAAAGTATTGTCTTGCAGACATGACATAATTAAAAATTTCTTCTAAATTTGTTGTCGTCTATCACTGTACAATTACAAGGAAAAACGATGCACTTTTCTGTCGCCCACTGCAAAAAATGACCCTTTCCTTAATTGTTACAGTTAAATGGCATTGATCTATTTTGTACATGAAATACTGGAGCACTTTGTGGTGTTTTATATCACATTATTCAGCAGGATGACATAAAAAGATTCTTTGCAGCTTAGTTACTACAGACAGGAGTTTTCTGTCAGTCTCACCGAAGACGGATTATCACAGCTAAACACTCTGTTTGAAGATAAATTCAGGGCTGTGTGTGTTTATGGGTATATGTGATTTTCTCAACAGCCTCAGAAACTCAGTCATGGATGATACTCTGAGATAGTTAAAGATACGTTTTCAGCCTGACTTAATATTGACTTAATAACTACAGTGCTGCTTAGACTTATAACATAGAATTAGTGAAAGATTCAAAAAGGAAAGTTTAACACAATTCTTGCTAACTATTGAAAATTAAATGTTTACTATGCCTGTTCCTTAACCCGCTACTGCTACATCTATATTGTTGATAAATTCAAAGACAAAGTAGATATAATGCTTACGTAAATTGTATTACAGAATTCCATGATAACCTGCAGTCTCTGCAATTAAAGATTAAGTTGTCATATGTTATGTTACTCCGAGCAAAGTGGTGAACAAGGGCTTTGGGGTGTCTACTATTATTATTTATTATTTTAAAATGATGTGTGTGGGAATCCTTGTTTTTTCTGGGTTGTTTCAGTCTTTTCGTTTATTAGGCACTCTTGTCCATTATACTGTGACCTCTGGGGTCATATTCTTTCCACCACAGGGGTTCCAAACATGTTTATTACTCCAGCACCATTGGGTAGGGAGGTCAGGAAGAGCCCCTGTGCTTTTCAGTGCCTCTCTGAGTGGCACACTGTTCCCTGAGCCCCCATAGAGATATCAGCCCTGTGCAAACCAGCCTATAGCAGGTTTTCACTGTAGCAGGGTGTCCTATTTTATAGTGGAAACTAGCCCAGGCAGTCTAGTGCTGGGTTTGAGGATTTGGTGAGGGGTAAGCAGCCTTTGTTAATTATTTAATGTTTAGTGCAATTTAGTGCATTGTGCATGAGGGCTGTTTTATGTTATTTAAAGTATAGAATGAGACCCAACTCAACCAGCTCTGACAATTGAAGTCCTTTTGCAGAGTGGGAAGGGCAACTCACTGTAAATATGACCTTAACAATGTGCTCCCGTCACCTCTGGATCTCAATACAATAGTCTCGCCCTGCACTGCTTCATAACAGATCATTTGCTAGAAAGATCTTTGCTCTGCTCAGCTCCTCCCATCTGTCTGTGCAAACTTCTGCTCTTATGCAAATGTGATCATTTTGCTTTGTAAAGATATGCTCTAGGCAGTAATCTAGGGGCATTGGGGCCAAAGATGTATTGTGCTTTCTGTAAATTGCCACCAATATTTTCAATCAGAAACTATAGGTTGATTTTATTTCAACCAGATCTGAGAAGCATAATGGGTCAATAGTATATACAATTTGAAAACATATGCAATTAATAAAATTTGACAGTATGAAATAATACATTTAGATATCACGTTTTCCATTAGAGTTTGGTATTTTAAGGGCCATTTTGAAAAACTAACTCCTCTACTTGCTGTGCAAGATTATAACAGGAGGGCCCTTAGAATCAGCAAACAGTAATGTTTATGGACAAGTGTTGATGGTAATTTATGACATACTGAGACTAATTTTGTCTGCTTGGTGAAAAGCAGTTGTAGTACCAGAGGAGTAAATGTTAATCCTCCCAAACTTAATGAATGGTATAAAACTGCAGAACTTTGGAACAGAAATGTCTTCAAATTTACTTGTAGTCTTTTGACACTCTTCTATTAAGTCAGTAACCAATAGCAGTTGGAAGTGGCTAGTACAAATGCTGGATAAGCATCATAATCCTTGAATATACCTCTAAAAAGTTCCTTATACTGACTGACGGTTTGAGCTATCATCAGCATCATTATCTATATAGCGCCACTAATTCACATCAGTTCCTGCCCAATTGGAGCTTATAGTCTAAATTCCCTAATATACACACATAAACAGAGAGACTAGGGTCAATTTGGTAGCTGCCAACTAACCTACCAGTATGTATTTGGAGTGTGGGAGGAAGCCAGAGCACCCAGAGAAACCCACGCAAACACAAGGAGAACATACAAACTCCACACAGATAAGGCCATAGTTGGGAATCAAACTCTTGACCGCAGTGCTGTGAGGCAGAAATAAGCAAAATGTATGCAGCAAATAATGTTTCCATTTGTTGCATCATTTTGCACAACTATCTCTGGTTTCATTCTCAATATATCTTCGTGTTATATGATATGGGTTTTAACATGCTTACCTTATATTTAGTGCTATATAAATATATGATGATAATAATTACTATAAAAATAGAATTACTAAAATGCAGAGATCAATTTGAATAAAAGCAAAATAGAAAAATAGAAGTGGTTTGTCCACCTTTTAGGTACTATAGAATAACTTCTTAGTTAGTTTACTATCTAGAATTATTACTAATGCTCGAAATATACTGTTTGTCACATCCAGAATTTCATCCCCTTGCCTGTCATCAGAAGTCTTAGTTTTGTACGAATTCTGTAGAAAAGGCTTGTGTATATGAAAACACTTTAATAAGCTAACTCACGTTCATCTCCTTAATTGTCAAAAATGTTTCGTAAAAGCAGTAGATTAAAGCAAAAAGTGTAATACTCACAATATAGTCACATTACAGAGGCAAGTGATTCAATAACCATATTGTCACATTTGTATTTCTGTGCATCATAGGACACTTCTAGCCAGGTTATTCTCACACAAATGAGACAGAGCATGTTCAAGTAAATTATGTAATCAATGCTGCAGCTTTATATGAGCATGTACACTGTATTTCAGTTCCCACAATACAGGGGTACATGTTGTGAACGCAGAGTACTATGTTTTCTGAAATCACTAAACAAAACCCTTAGATTATATGTTCCATGTATAGGAGAAATTAAAATACAGTCAATTTGTAGTCAAAGATTACGAATACCATAATCTTCCGGCTAATTTTAAGGTCCAACATGTGTTTTTCCTTTACTGCTATCTCACATGTGTTTTTTCAATTGTTTCTTTAGCCCGTTGGGAGAGAACAGTGAAATGCCTGTTATCAAGCTGCTAAAATATTTAATCAGGACCCTGAGCAAGAATTGATATTCTGACTGCATCATACAGCAGTACAAGAAAGAATCAATACACATGCATTGATTAGCCTTCCATGTGAAGAGCTAAATATTTATTAATGCACATTGACTTTTCCTTAAATATTCTATTTGACGTTTCCTGCGCTGAAATGTTCTCACTGAGTGACCACTGTGTTCATTTCTAGTTTGGTAACTAATGCACCTGACAGTAAGTTAAGAAAACAATAAAGTAGTTGTTTAGGTAGTTTAGCCAGCTTCAGATGCTATTGTTGCAGCTTCAATCATCATCATCATCATCATCAACATTTATTTATATAGCGCCAGGAAATTCAGTAGCACTTTACAATTGGGAACAAACATTAATAAAACAATACTAGGTAATACATACAGACAGAGAAGTAAGAGAACCCTGCTCACAAGCTTACAATCTATGGGACAATGGGAGTTTGAAACACAAGGACATGTGCTACATCATATTGCACATTGGACCAGCTAGAATGCAAGGTAAAAGTATTGAGTGGGCTGTGTGTGTAGCAATGTTGGTCAGAGGGTTGTTGTCTTGTGTAAACTGTGTAAAGGGTGGTAATAGGGTAACCTAGGGAGATTGAGATGTGGTTGAGGAATATCATAAGCTTGTCTGAAGAGGTGGGTTTTCAGAGAACACTTGAAGGTTTGAAGACTAGAGGAAAGTTTTACTGTGCGAGGGAGGGAATTCCATAGAGTGGGTGCAACCCTAAAGAAGTCATGTAACCGAGAATGGGAGGATGTGATGAGAGTGGAAGAGAGACGCAGATCTTGTGCAGAACGGAGGTGTCAAGTTGGGAGATATTTTGAGACAAGTGAGGAAATGTATGTCGGTGCAATTTTGTTGATGGCCTTGTATGTTAGTAGAAGAATTTTATATTGGATTTGTTGAAATACAGGCAACCAATGTAGAGACTGACAGAGTGGCTCAGCAGAGGTAGAACGGTTTGCAAGGAAAATCAATCTAGCAGCTGCATGCAAAATATATTGTAGGGGTTCAAGTCTGACTTTGGGAAGACCAGTAAGGAGGGAATTGCAATAGTCGATGCGGGAGATGATGAGTGCATGACTTAAGGTTTTTGCAGTGTCTTATGTGAGATATGTGCGCATTCTGGTAATGTTATTTAGTAATTTATTTAAATTACTTAAATTAAATTTAAAATTATTTAATGTAACATGATTTAGATATAGAGTCGATGTGGGGAATAAATGACAGTTGTGAGTCAAGGATTACACCTAGGCAGCGAGCTTGCTGGGTGGGATTTATGGTCATGTTATCAACAGAAATAGAAATGCCAGACAGGAAGCTCCTGTTTTTGGGTGGGAATATTATTAATTCAGTTTTTGAAAGATTGAGTTTGAGTTGGCGAGAAGACATCCAAGATGAAATGACAGAAAGACAGTCAGTAACGCCAGACAACACAGATTGTGAAAGATCAGGACAGGATAGATGGATTTGGGTATCATCCGCATAGAGATGATACTGAAATCCAAAGGAGCTTATTAGTTTTCCAAGAGAAGTGGTGTAGATAGAGAATAGCAGAAGACCTAGGACTGAGCCTTGTGGTACTCCAACTGATAAAGGAAGCAGAGCAGAGCTGGATTCAGAGAAATTAACACTGAAAGAGCGATTAGATAGGTAGGATGAGAACCAGGATAGGACAGTGCCTTCAAGACCTAGGGATTGCAGCGTTTGTATGAGGAGAAAGTGGTCAACAGTGTCAAATGCAGCAGTGAGATCCAAGAGAATTAGAAAAGAGTAATGGTTTTTACTTTTTGCTGTGATCAAATCATTGACAACCTTGGTCAGCGCAGTCTCTGTGGAGTGTTGAGAGCGAAAGCCTGACTGAAGAGAATCCAATAGGTTGTTTGCTGTAAGAAAGTGTGTGAGGCGTGTGTAGGCAATTCTCTCGAGAAGCTTGAAGGGGCATAGGAGCTGAGAGATGGGGCGGTAATTTACGAGAGTTTGGGTCAGAAATTTGTTTTTTTAAAATAGGAGTAATCACTGCATGCTTGAATAGTGATGGAAAAATACCAGTAGAAAGAGATAGATTACAGATTTTAGTTAGAGGGGGGATGAGCACAAAAGACAGGGACTTACTAATTTGTGAGGGAATGGGATCAAGAGGACAGGAGGTAGAGTAGGAAGATGAGAAAAGAGTAGAAAATTCCTCTTCATTTGTGGGATCAAATGAAGAGAGACTGTCAGAGGGTAGACAACGATTATCCCCTAAGGGATCCCCCCTCCGCAACCTGGAATATCACCGAGATACGAGTACATTATTCTGTCCCCTCCTAGGTAGTTTCCATTATTGGAGCGAGACGGAGCTTGCCCAAGCTGGATCTGTGATCAGAGGAGTGCATATGACGCAAACACGTTCTTCCGTCAACACGTGTATAGGGATACACCCCTTGGTTGCCCAGAATCCGAAGTTTTGTTGAAAATGAACCAATTAGTTGCAGCGGAAGCTATAGTATGGAATAAATCACTCTCCTTTACCTCTCACTTCTTCACACAGCGCTGTGTTTAACGAGAATATGGAGAGGAATCTTGCTGACGCGTTTCGTCCTATATCCTAGGACTTTTTCAAAGCTATTGATCCCAAACCTTTGGTTCCTATTTAAGGGATAAGTGGGCGTAATCACCCTCACACATGTTAATGTCTTAAAGTGAACTATTCCATTATTTCTAAAAGGGAGCCAGGTGACATCAGCTAATAATTGTTTCAAATTGCAATGATGTATAGTTCCATATAAACGTTACTCAATCAGATGACTTTGGTTGTTTTCACGTATCAATCCATTCCTTTTTCAATGCGTATTTAATCCATCTATTACAATGATCAAATTTACTACTACACGCAACTACATGTAATATATTCACCTATAATAGATCCCGAAGCATAAAACAATATACATTGAAGGAAGGGGAAATGGACCCCAAATTAAATCTACCTCACAAGGGCTTAGCCCATAACTCCACTATTCTTGTGGTTCATATAACATTTACAGTACTATACATCACCCTTATCCGAATGCTACAATAGTATGTATAATACAATATATTTTCCTCTGGTAAGTATTTATTTATTTGTGCAGCTTTAGCTACTTTTATAACTCAATCTGATCCTTCTTATTTTGTATGTATAGAATTAGTCGAACACCACATACTAATTATTTCCATGAACCCATAGGCCTGGTGTTATTACAATTCTTATAACGCACCGGTCACAAGGTTGAACCTCATTATATTTCAAAAAATACAATATCAAATAGTCCCCTCTTATAGAGGGTGACCATTTTATTCGCAAAAGTCCAATGCTTCATTTAAACCTCTCGGAGATAGGGTCCCTAATTTAAAAATCCAAGAAGATTCGCATAGGCATAGTCTCCGGAATCTGTTCCCTTTTCTCACAGTAGGCAATATCTGTTCCAAACCCGTAATCCTAAAACACCCTGGATTTTTTCTATGTACTTCCAAATAATGTCTCGACACGCTGTGTGTCAAGAGACCATTAAGGATATTACACCTGTGTTCGTGGAATCTTACTTTAAGGGATCTCGTGGTTCGGCCCACATATTGAAGATGACACTCACATTCCAACATGTAAACAATATATGGAGTGTCGCAATTAATAAAATGTTCAATGGAAAATTCCTCCCCATAGGTATTTGACCGTACCTTCATAGTTCTATTCATAATGTGGTCACAAGTCAAACATCTTGATTTGCCACACTTATAGCATCCCTTAGGTTTATCGGGGAGCCATGTGACACTATTTGTACACTTCTCTTGTTTTAACATACTGGGAGCTAGTATTCTTTTTAGATCCATGTTTTTTCTAAAAATCACTTTCGATGTACTATCCAAAACATTTTTTAGTATATTGTCTTCCTTAAGAATATTAAAATTCCTCCTCACAGCATTGCCAATTTGTCTAGACTTGGCATTATATACAGAAATAAAAGCTGGATTACTGTTATTAAATTTATTCTTTTTTATTATTATTTTATCTTCATCTGAAGGTTCTAATAAAAGACTCCTATCTAAGGTAGAGGCATGGGTAGAGGCTTCCTTGAGTACATTCTCAGGATATCCCCTCTTGTTAAAGTTGTCCACCATTTTATCAGATTGGGTCTTAAAATCATAATCTTCTGAACAGTTTCTCCTTAGCCTACCTAATTGGCCTGAATGTCAGAGGGTGCTACAAAGAAATTGAGCTGATTGCTTGTCGAGGGAGATTATACCATTTCAAGTCTGATCTTATCTATTTTGTCCTTGAAATAGGAAGCAACATCCTGGGCACTGATGGTAGTTGGAGGATTTGGGGCGGGAGGATTCAGAAGAGATTTAAATGTGTTAAAAAAGCACTTGGGGTTAGAAGCCTGAGCATATATGAGAGAAGTATGTTTGTTTTGCAGTGTCCAGAGCATTTCTGTTAGATAACAGTATATGTGATGAAATCATTAGAGGTACAAGATTTACGCTAGTGACGTTCTGCTTTACAAGAAAGTTTTTGTAGGGTTAGTGTTACTTTATTGTGCCACGGTTGGCAACAAACTCTACGCTGAGTATGTAGTGTCGCTGGAGCCACTTGATCAAGGGCAGTTGCTAGGGTTTGCTGAAAATGGGGTACTGCCTGATCAATCCCCTGTAAAAATGTGATAAGTTTCTCTAACATTATTCACACTAGTTTTCTATAATGAAGGAAATCCTCTGCTGTCACATGGCCATGAAGCAGAGTCTTCACTGACTGGCTGTCACTGAGAGCTTCAGATTATTGAAGTGACAGCCATATCAACTATATTAAACTCTCCCCCAGAGATCAATTTTGCAAGAGAAGTCCGTTATAAAGAGGACCTACTGGAAAAATAATAACAGCTTCAGCTTCAAGCTAAAGAGATACAAATGTTATTGTTAAAAAATAAAGTTTGAGTGTAACACTTTCAACTCTTTAAATACCAGCAACACTTGTTAATGGTTATGCATATCCACGTGCAGCCCCAGGGGTCATGATAAGCTTATTTTTGATTGGCTGTTGGAATAAATAATTTCCCGGCTGTCTCATTTGCAAAGACTTTTGAGAGAAAATACAGTCAAGGAACTGCCATTTTGCTCCTCTGGATGGGCCCAACAACAGGGAAGGAGGTGGAGTGAGTGCCTTGTTGGAGAAGAGACTAGGCCAGTCACGGACAGCAGTATCATTCAGCACTAACATGAACCAAGAGCCAAGCGAGCCAAGTGTCAACAGAACAGATACCTCTGATGAAATCACAATCATGAAAAAACGTGTTTGACTCGAAACTCTTCATTGATCAAGACTTTGATTTTTGCTCTTAGTGGATTTTGTGGATATCCATTTGGAGCAATAAGAAATATGTGATATTTCAGTTACTGCATGAGTCTTTAATCACTCTGGTGAGGACTAGTGAGCTACTTGTAGCACACATTTATTCACTACCTTCGCTATTTATCTGGATAATGTGTAGGATATTTATGCTCACCAACCGTGGAATTAAACTTCTCTAACTGCTCCTGCTTATCTCTCCATAACTAGGATTCTGGTTCCTAAAGAGATTATCTTTTGAATAATATATTGTGAAGTCAAAACTATACTTACAATGATCTGAGCTAATAGTTCCAAAATCTGAACTAATACTTTGTCTTATTGGTTTCGAATGTTTAAGATTGTTATAATTTACTTTATTTTTTATTGATAATACCTGATTTAAATAATACCTAATATGTAAAGCTTGACTTATGTTTTATATATTTAAGTTAGTAATAGGGGAATCACAGCCAGTGCTGCTCTTTTCTTTTCTTCTTTTGTATGATGTATTGAAGATTGCAGAACTTACTTCTCATGCATTTTTTTCTCTAAACTATTACAGCTTATTTGCTTCTTTTATCAGTCGACTACTACTCAGTGATGCAACAAAATTGCAGCCTTATGTGTGTATTTTGAGTTGTATATATCTAAGATAGAACCAGAACATCCAAATGGTATTAAACACGTTGCTTATATATGGCTAGAGACAATAAAAAATAAATAAATGTAAATAATAAATATATAAATAAATGTATGTAAAATAAATGTATGTAAATATGGATAAAAACAAATTAAATGAAAAATAAATAATAAAAGAACTAAGAACAAAAAATGAATATATTATTTTTATTTTAATCTAGATAAAATTCCAATAATCAAGGAAATTATGGGCTTTTATCATGTAGCTGTTGACTGCCTCAAGCCACATATATAATATACAGCTAGGTCCGGAAATATTTGGACAGTGACACAATTTTCATAATTTTTGCTCTGTACGCTACTATAATGGATATGCAATTAAATAATGGAGATGCAATTGAAGTGCAGACTTTCAGCTTTTAAATCAGGGGATTGAACTAAATTACTGTATGAAACATTTAGGAATTGCAACCATTTTCAGAGACTCAAATGTAATTGGACAAATGAACATAATCTAAACTACCTGTGCACTAGTTCAGATTAATTCAAAGATACTTAGTGCTAGCTTGGCCAAGTAAGAAAGCACCTCCACCAGCGACAAGGTGATCTCTGGTACGAGTAGATCTAATACTGACCTATACTCAGTGGTCGAAGTGGAAACTTGTAAGTAGCAGTATGGAAAATGTTACTGAATGGAATCTGATGGTTTTACAATCGAGGCAGTAGGAGAAGTGGCGGTATGGCATACCATCGTAGTCCACTTCGACCACTGCTTATACCCCAAGTCTGTGCAATAAGACGTTTACAAGCATAATAATGGGCTCAGTTGCAAACCTTTAGGGAGTGGCTAAAGTTTTTCAGTGAAATAGAATCGTGAACATTTAAATATAAGTGTTCACTTGTGCTTATTTAGAGTAGTGGAATTCTGTTAAAAGAATCAATAGTGTGAAAAAGAATAAACGCAGAAAGACAGCACACAGCAGGATCAAGCAAAGTACTATCTGTGCTGAGGACATGGGAAATTATAAATACTAACTATCTTATCACAAACTGCAATGACAATCAAATTTGATAAGATATACTGAAAACCAAAACGATCCCCTGCATAAATGTAGTGTTATAAAAACCAAACCTGTCTGATAAGTGAATTATTTAACAACATGATTAAATGTGAATTAATGACAAGTCACAATACTTATGGAATAAAAATGGTGACAACTAATTTCAGAAATATAAAAGCAAACCAGTGCATCTAAAGTAAAACACAGAAGCAGAAAAACCTCACTCACGTACTTTTTCGTGTCATTTGCCATCTGGGGGAAGAATAGAACGTGACCAATTCTCCATGATCCCCAAATCCTGTAATTTTTCAAAACCATTATCTTACTTTTTAAACTTTGCCCCAACCCACCCTCCTCCTGCTTAGTTCTGGAATATAGAACAGATATGTTACTAGTTCCACAAATATGGTATTTAAAACCTAAACATATAAAGCATAATTATGTCATATTGATTCACTGGGTATCTGTACATGTAACAACAAATACTGAACAATCTTCAATCAAGTACAGCACCAAACTGGAAAAAGAGGAATCAGCGGGGGAAGACTTGATATCTGTAAGGAGCAGGTAAGAATGTTTTACATATATCTTTTATTATTGTACTCTGCCACCACTGCCGGGTAGAGGGCCCGTGGCCATGGGCACAGTTTTGGATACTATATGGTCGGTCCAATTATATATTTTTTTGGGCACAGTTTTTATCCTGCTTAAAAGCCTGGTGTCAAAGTAATTCCAGGCTAAAAGTGTGCCTGGCATTTAATTGGGCTCATAACCTAACTGTGGGCACACTTAATACAGACTTAGAGCCTGTGCAGCAGTTTTACTAGGCTCAGAGTCTAGGAAAAGAGGACACTAAATCAGGCCTGTTGCCAGATTATAATTCAGGCACAAGCCCTGTGTGGACAATTTAGGTGCTAGACCTGCCAGCAGTAGGAGACCAGCAACAATTAGAGAGACTGTGTTCAGTCTGGTGCCTCCATCATGGTCCCCATTTTCCTGCCCAAATTTCCAGCTGCCATTTTGTGTAGTGGTCACTTAGAACCTGTAATTCTCCCTGTGTCCTGTGTTTCTGCACCCTGTGGTCAGGGCCCTATATTAGGTAGGCCATGGGTGGCCCCTTTTGTATATGTGTACTGTACTGTTGAAGTGTTTGCATTGTCTTGTTGTTATTGTTTTCTGTGTACTGTTGCTCTCCCCAATCCACTATATTGTGAATTACAGTAAGTAGGGTCTGGGAAGGGATAGTGCAGTACACCTAGTTGGCTGCAGGGTTATACATGGACTCAGTGCAGTTGTTAGAGCTTTGTTACAACTAGACTAGAGTGGGTGGGATACACTAGACATAGATTAGGACCGGTCAGCTGTATGAGGAGGGGCTTGTACTGTTTGCCCCCACAGCCACTGAGAGAGAGTACACAGCAGTCAAGAAAATGGACGTTCTGGTGAGTGGTCCCTGTCTATGTTTTTCTGTCCTTGTGTGTCTTGTGTTTCTTTTCCTTGCAGGGCATTGCTGATCGTATTTATGGAAAGGAGGATCCAAATGCAGCAAGACGTTAAGGAGTCACTGCAAGGACAATTGATTCAAGACTTCAGGACAATTGATATACCCCTAAGTGGAGACCTGTTGTGGATCCCCCAGTGGTTGCATCGTGATCAGATCAGAGGGATGATGGCGCACAAGATGTGAAGGCTTAATCCACTGTAGCTGGATATCCCCGTATTTGCTGACAAATGAAACATGAACACAAGCAAGTTTAGGTGATTGATGTAGACTGTTATATAGTTTGAACACATAAAAGGTCGTATCAGCTGCGCTAAATCAGTTCTTTTACTAGATATCACATAGACAGTAGGGATGTAATATCTCATCTCAATTAAGGGTATAACTAGAACTTTGTGGGTACCATAGCAACATGGGGCGGCCACTGATGTTTCTAGAGAGCAACACCTCTGGCTGCAGAGCCACACCTGACTGGGCATGTCTGTTGCTACCTATAAACTTCATGTCCCATGGCTAATTTTAAACCAAATATTTTGCAAGAATAGTTATTGTGTTTTTTCAACATCATCATAATCATCATCATCATCATGTTCTTTCACCATAAGCTTTCCCCCCATATCATCATGTCTAACAACTACTTTTTATGATATTAACCAAATCATTAACAAAAATTGATTTTATTTGAAAAATCCATTATATCTTTTAACTTCAAGAAATTGCTAGAAGCTACAGATTCCAAAAATAGAATTTAAAACAGAAATAAATCTGCCAAACATAAATAAGATGATGGTTAAAAAAGTAATTGAATAGTTAGGGAATATTTTCATTTTTTAAAACTGTATATATCTATTAAATAGACAACATCTTTGACATTTGAAAGCATTTTATCTGGTTCTGGGTTTTGATGCTGTCCATTCAGACACTGACTTTTCTTTTCAGTCCCCTTGTCATGAATAAACTACCTAAACGTGTCTTTAAAAATTTTTTTACCTCACTTGAAACTTTAATGAGTAGATCAGGACATTTTCATCACCTCAAAATAAGTGAATTTCAACTCTTGAAACCAGAGGTGGAACTAGCCAGGGAGGCGGGGAGGAGGGAACCAGGGCCCCTGATCCTCTGCATCTACATTGCAGCAGACCCCATTATCTCCAGGGGACTTGGTGCACCGCACCTGCTGCACCAATGGTAGTTCCGCTTGAAATTTTCATCAAAGATGAAAATGAGGTACTCTATAGAAGTAGAAACACATGTCTTTTCTTATCTATTCCTCTATCATTTCTACTATGTTTAGCATTATAACATTACAATCTCCATCTTTGGCAACGTTCAACAAGCAGGAAGAAAAAATGAACAACCTAAAAAAGTAGAACAGTAAATCAATCAGAAATGCATTTCTTGTATTATCTCCTGCTTTATCAGTTCCCTTATGTTGAACATGACTCATACATTAAAAGTACAAGTTGTTGGTTAGAACAATCCCTTTAAAACATATGTAAAACTAAATGGAGGTGGAACACTACTGCTTTCAAGTTCCAAACTTCCATTGTAACAAAACAGAAGATGGTGAGAACTAAAGAAAATAAGTGATAATTAGAAATGCAGCTGTTTTTTTTAATCCTCTTCCCCTGTTTCTGTATGTAGCTTATTCAATTACATCGTTTTTCAGTCTGTGTTGTGTGCTTCTACTTGGAAAACCACACCTAAAAACTGGGTTAGTTCAACTTAAAACAATGAGTATAAGTTCAATGGAAACTGTTCCCAAGTACCAATCAACAAAGGAGTCCATAATGCTGTCTATGCCAAGTTTCCTAGCTCTTTCCTTTTAAATGCTAAGTACTGCAAGTCCAGAAAGTCTTTGGGCTAGATTTACTAAGCTGCGGGTTTGAAAAAGTGGGGATGTTGCCAATAGCAACCAATCAGATTCTAGCTGTTGTGAAAGAATTTCTGGGTCCTCAACGATAATGATAATAATGATATGTGAAGGAGTTCAAAATCTTGGTATTTGCCTTAAAAATACATTCAGCGTAATCACCAGCTCCAGCCTTGGATTTACTCAGGAAAATATCAATCATGTGTTTCTGTCCTATAACCAGATCAAACGCTTTTTCATGTATAAATGTAACCCACTGATAAACGAGTTCAATTCAGTATACATCTTGACATTGTCATGTCTGTGTCTTGATTACTGATCTCCTGGTTAACCAGCATCTTATTTCACTGATATCTGAAGGGACTTGATAAAGGAGATGTAAAATTACCCTAACATTATGTGGGGGCTCGTATGGGATCTCGGACAACCTGTACAGATGACAAACAACGCTTGCAGCACCAGCTAGAATCACGGACAGCTCAAACCCGTACGGTGAGTAAATTCAGCTGTGATTTTTTCCACTGATTTACTCTCTGTCCAGCATTCTTGTTGTGTGTCTAAAAGCTGTTTATCTGTATATGGTAAGAGAGATTTCCTGAACCCAGATATCTGTTTGAGAGCATAAAAAACGTTACCCATATGGTTGAATTTAATACATGTCAAAAGTACTCACAATTGCATTTTAATAATTCATTTGGTTATTGCTCAGACTGTTCATGTGCTGCTATACTTAGAAAGCATTCCGCTGATACTCTTCCTTCACTGGAAGCTGTAATTGATAGAACTGTTTTCGGATGTGTTGTGGATGCAAAGCAATATTATTGTATGGTAAATGTGCATTTAAATAAGGATATATATTGCAGCAAAATATAGGGTATTTTTTGTCTCAAGTGTTACTATATTGGCAAGTTAATCACATACCCCTTGAAGGGAAGCCTATCTGTCTATACAGTATAAAGAAATTACCACCTGGGTTACGTAATGAAATTGTAAAAGGATATTCTGGTGATTATGAAATAAGAAAGCAAAAATGGTTACAGCTGCAACAGAGATTTGCATGGTCGTTCTTATTGTTTGTTTTTTTATTATATTTCTTTGTATAGTATGCAAATATTTTTCAGCCGGAATAGAAGGAATTAAGAGGTTTTTGAACGGTGGTATTGAGGTATAATTCTCTGTAAAATACAGTTAACTGCTATAAGAGTGCAAGCGGTAAAGCAACCCGACAGTACAGTATATTCAGGGATTGATCAACTTTGAATAAAATGGGGGCACATACTAGAAAAGTTGGTGGGTCTATAAAACCCACAGAGATATTAGAATGCAGAGAAGGAAAGAAATCTCTAAAAAATATAAAACTAATATTTGACAGAGCAGGTTTCCCACTAGAGGGCACACTAGATCCAGAAAAGTGGAAAAGGTTTCAAAACACTAATAAAGCATGAATAAGCAGAAAAGGACATGCAGATGTGGTTAACATGTGGTATACAGTATCATTAGAAATTGAAGATGAGAAAAGGAAAAGAAGAGAGGATGCCCACATAGGTACAGGTCTATTAGACATACCACCACCTTATGTGGACCCTACAGCTCCACTGCAGCAACCAGACAATAGACCAGATACACCAACAGTATCTCAACAGGCAGGTCACATAGCACAGTTAGCAGCACAAGAGGGGCATTCACAATTAGAAACTCATTCAGTGACCCCAGTGGACGCAGGTAACACTCCATCAATCACATTTCAAACCCCAAGTCAAATCCATTCTCAGTCTGCTAATAATGAAATAAAGGATTATCCTGAGAGACAGTGTTTGCAATGTGAAAGATGTGTTCCAGAAGACTATGAGGAATGTCCATTTTGTGATAATCCGGTAGAATCTAATGCGCCTCCTTGTACAGATAATTCTTGCAGGAAAAAAGAAAATGTTACCAAGATACCAATGATGGTATGCCGGTTGAAAAATCACAATATCAGTCCATTAAGAGAAACAACAAATCCAGGGGTGAGAAGGAGAATAACATCGGAAAAGCAGGTATTGCATGCGCACACTCCTATGTATCCAGTCAGAATACAAAGGGTGCCTAACCCAAATTTTGATGCTAATGTTGCTGAAGGTGCTAATAATAGGAGACACTTACCTAACCCACAAGAAACCTATTCACCCTGGTATAAATCTGATATGCATACAATTATACAGGAAGCACCAGATCCTAGGAAAAGTCCTGCTGCATTTTCTGCCTATTTAACCAGAATACAGACAGTGTGGAATCCCTGTTGGATAGACTTGCAACAAGTATGCACACCGTTATTTGGGGTAGGAGTGATGACACAAATAATGGGGTTAACAGCAAGAGCACCAGAAGGTGAAAGGGAGTTATTACTCATCCTGCACCCCCTGTAGAAGAAAGAAATATGTATAACAGTGGTCTTGAATTTCTAGCCAGAGTACAATGGTGGTGTCATGAACAAAAATTAAAAGCACCAGCAATGATTCAGTAATGATGTATTTGGATAAATTAACAACCAGACAAAATTATGATGTTTTTTTCTACAGAAACCCCAGATGGTCAAAGAATGTTGAAAACAAAGTTCTTGAATGGTTTAAAGAATGAGGTAAGAAGCCAACTCTTTACAGTTAGAACTGAGGCATTGTCTATGAATATGTCATCCTCGCTACAGGTACTTGAAGGACTGGAGGACCAGGAAGCAGAAAAAAGGGAAAAGAAGGCCCAAAAGACTCCTCAGGTAACTGTACATCTGGTACAGGGAAAAGGAACATGGCAAGTAAGGCAGCAGCCAAAAGGAACAGAAACTGTAAGTGCAAGACAAAGGAATCAAGGTGAGGACATGACTGGCAGATGTTTTTGGTGTAAATTACCAGGTCACATGAAGAAGGACTGCAGGAAATACAAGAAATGGCAGCAGCAGCAAAGAGAAACCGGCGGTCCCCAGGGCACCATAAGCAGCAATCAATGAAGATATGGCTCCCCGTTGTCAACACCTTGTCCAGTTCTTGTAAACACCTCTGAAGAAGGTAAGCTGCCTGGTACTACTGTGCAAATTACACTGCCCACTGGTCAGCAATTGGACTGCCTAATTGACACGGGAGCAAGCCAAACAGTATTGAGACACGATCAAGTACCACAAGAATTAGTGACCTCAGATTATGTAAAAGCATCAGGGTTGACAAGACAGCCTATACACCTTAGGAAAAGTAAAAAAGTGAAGATAAAAGTAAGCAAAGACTGTACTCCTGTCCCTATAGAGTTTCTCACTTCAAACACTTGTCCTGTAAATCTACTAGGAGCTGACATATTACAGTTAATGAGAGCATGCATTAAATACACCCCAGAAGGGATGGAATACACCAGTCAACTTCCAGACAACATATCTAATCAGATAGAAGCAGCAGTACAGGTGTTTTTGATACAACCAAGTGAAAACACATCTCAAGATGAGGCACCACTACCACAGTGGCTGAAGGATGTACCTGAGAAAGTATGGTCAAAGGGAAAAACTGATGTGGGACTGTTAAAAGTTGCCCCGGTACAACTTATACTAAAACCTAACACACCACCAATATGTTTTAAACAATATGCTTTGACTTTGTTACAGAGTAAAGCAATCACAAAACAAGTACAAGACTACCAAGGCAAAGGTATAGTAAAGAAATGCCGATCACCTTTTAACACACCTTTATTCCCAGTTAGGAAAAGAGGACAGGGGGAGTGAGGAGCTCCCGAATTCAGGTTAATTCACGATCTCAGAGAGATAAATAAACAACTGGTTGTAAACACACCCATTGTCCCAAACCCACATACCTTGCTGAACCAAATTCCTGCTACATCAATGTGGTTTATAGTTATAGATCTAGCAAATGCTTTCTTTTCTGTACCAATAACTAACGATTCACAGAAAATGCTGGCTTTTACGCATGAAGGAACACAATACTGCTGGACCAGATTTCCCCAGGGAGGGGCCACCAGTCCTTCAGAATTCTCTGAAGCAATGTCAACTGTCTTACAAGGTTGGTTACCACAATATCCTGAAACTATCCGACTATTGCTGTATGTTGATGACTTGTTGATAGCTGCTGATAGTGAACAACAGTGTAAAGAAAAAACTGTTTCTCTACTAACCTTTTTGGCCCAGCAGGACTGCAGAGTGTCCAAATCCAAGCTCCAAGCAGCTCAGAAGAAGGTAATTTTCTTAGGACACTGCATTTCACATGGCACTAAACATATGACGCCACAAAGAGTACAAGCGATACAACAGGTAAAAACACCTCAAACTGTAAAACAAAAAAGGGCCTTCTTGGGCCTATTTGGCTACTGTAGAGACTGGATTCCATTAGCCTCAATATACATGCAGACACTATATAATAGTACAAAAAAGGAGGGCCCGTACCCAACCACACAAGAAATTGAAAACGCAGTAAAATATCTTAAACAGGCCATTATGAATTCTCCAGCCCTGGGACTGCCGAACTATGACAAATCATTTAATCTTTTTTGTCATGAACATCTGGGACATGCAGCAGGGGTCCTTACACAAGAACATGGACACAAGCAAAGACCTCTGGCATACTATTCAGCAAATTTTGATCCTATAATTAAAGGCGCACCAACATGCATAAGGTCAGTAGCAGCTGCTGCAATCCTTAAAGACAAAAGCACAGATATTGTCCTTGATCACTCATTAACAATCCAAGTCCCACATGCTGTGGTAGAGATATTACAACAAGCAAAAACAAAACACCTTTCAGCAGCCAGAATTACTAAGTACGAGGTAGCATTGTTAAGTGCTTCACATGTCACAATCAAACGGTGCACAGTATTAAATCCAGCAACATTGTTACCCCTAATGTATGAATCTCAAGATTCAAAAGGAGGGAATAATAGTGAAGAACAAGAGCCGTCAGAAGAAAGACATTGTGATAATAATGACGATGAATTGGGTGAAAATATTAACCACAATTTTTCTTTTTCACATGATTGCCTCGCTTTTATGGATATGGAAACACAGACTCTTCCAAATGTTACGGACTATTCCTTGTCTAATGCTGTGTATGAACTTTTTGTAGATGGTTCCAGGTATTATGAAAATGGATCACCATTTACAGGATACGCAGTGACTAGAGAAAATGAAGTAGTTGACTCAGGACCACTATCATCGATACTGTCAGCACAAGCTGCTGAACTGATAGCACTCACCAAAGCATTGGAATATGCAGAAGGAACCACTGCCAATATCTACACGGATTCCAGGTATGCTTGGGGAGTGACGCAGGACTTTGGTCCAATATGGAAGAGCAGAGATTTCAAGACTTCTAGTGGTAAGAACATACAGCATGCCAGTCTAATAAGAGACTTGTTCAGAGCATTGCAATTACCACACAAGGTTGCCGTAATTAAAATACAAGCACATACAAGGAATGAGACTTTTGAAACAAAAGGGAACACATTTGCAGATGCAGAAGCAAAAAAGTCAGCTAAAAGAAAGCCTGTAAGAGAAGTATACACAGTACAAAAAGAAATGCCTGACTACACTGATCTAAAAAAGTTACAACAACAAACAGGACCATTGGAGAAAGAAAGATGGAAACGATTAGGAGCACAAGAAGATTGTGCTGGTATGTGGAAACTGAATGATAAACTTTGTCTTCCACAGGTTTTGTGCCCTCTCATGTTGCAGATAGCTCATGGACAGCCGCACCTGGGGAAAGAACAGATGACTAGCGTGGTCCATCAGCATTAGATAGCTCCAGGATTCAATTAAACTGCTACAGACTATGTTCAGGCCTGCTGGATCTGTGGAACTTCAAATCCAGGAAAAAGGGTAAAAACGTCACAAGGTACAACTCCAAAAGCCTTTTATCCTTTTCAAAGACTACAGATAGACTATATAAAATTGCCTAAATCTGGAATATATGAATATGTTCTAGTCTGTACAGATATTTTCAGTAAATGACCAGAGGCTTGGCCAGTAGCCAAGGCAACAGCAAAAGCAACTGCGAAAAAACTGATTGGTGAGATTGTGTGCAGGTATGGTGTCCCTGAGGTAATTGAATCAGACAGAGGTACACACTTCACAGGGGAAATAATGCAACACATAATGACAGATCTAGGCATACAGCAAGCTTTTCATGTGCCGTACAGACCATAGGCTAGTGGGTGAGTAGAAAGGTTAAATGGGACATTGAAACTGAAAATTCAAAAAATCATGGCTGAAATAAAAAAAACATGGCCAGAATGTCTTCCCATAACCTTGTTCAGTGTAAGAACTGTGCCAAATAGGAATAGCAAGTTGTCTCCTTATGAAATACTTTTTTGAACACTACCAAAAACAGGGTGTTATTATCCACAGCAATTACAACATAAACATGGAGATTTGACTAGCTATATGAGAAGTCTAACTGATCATTTGAACTATTTGCATGTTCTAGCATTTTCTTCACTTCCAGAGCCTGATTCAGACCTACAGCCGCATAAGCTGAAACCTGGCGATTGGGTGTACTTAAAGAAACACGTGAGGAGAACATTTGAACCAAGATTCGAGGGTCCATATCAGGTCTTGTTGACCACGCCCACATCAGTGAAACTCCAGAACCGAGATTTGTGGGTGCACGCATCACACTGCAAGAAGGCACTGGTCACACTGGACACAGCATCATGACCAGATACATCCTTTTCATGGTTTATGTAGCTACAGCTACTGCAGCTACTCCAGGATTATTGCAGGCTGACATAGCAAAATGCACAGGGACTGGATATGTACACGAGGAGTTAAGAAAGGCAAACTTAACCATATGTAGGTGGGATATTAAAGATCTCTCAGATATAGGAAGAAATGTAACAACGGGGGAGTGTTTTAAAAGTTACTTAGAAAATGGAAGTTGGGAAATGGAAGATACGGTAGAAAATAAAACAGCGACACAACAGTTTGTTTAGCCATGTGACAAATTAAGTATAAAAATAAAAGGTGGGAAAGTGTACAAAATTCTAGGAAAAACACACACTCACGTAATTTGGGCAGCAGAAGTAAATAGTACATTTGA
The DNA here is from genome assembly GCF_038048845.1 of Mixophyes fleayi. Taxonomy (NCBI): domain Eukaryota; kingdom Metazoa; phylum Chordata; class Amphibia; order Anura; family Limnodynastidae; genus Mixophyes; species Mixophyes fleayi. The sequence continues at coordinate 168,684,874 of NC_134404.1, read as the reverse complement.
ATTGATAGGCACAAGCGAGACACAATGTTGTGAAGAACCTTTTTTGAAATGGTTGGAAAGTACAGAGGCAAAGAATCAAATAGATCAATGCGGGAATAAAACCAACACAATAGGATACAATCAAATCCATAATGCCACTAGCTACCAGGATAGAACAATAGTCTGTACCAATAAGACATGATTGGGGAGTTCTACACTTAAATTGAGCACTAAATTCTATATTCTACAATAACAGCCAAAAGTGGTAACTAATACCATTGTAAGGATACCTTCCACCTGCGTAACAATGGGGGTTAGGCAGCAAAGAACAGTGATTAAATGGAATATCACTTTCCCAGTAAGCAACCAAAAGAAATGTAAGAAAGAATGTGCCTCAGTTAACCTTAAATATAGAGGAAATAGTAAAAATTATAAATGAAACAATAATGCTGAGTGAACATTTAAAGCAGGCAAACTATACTAACAATCACGCAAAAATGGTCACGGTTATAGAAGGTAATGAATTAGAAGCTTTAGCCACCAAACTGAAGGATGATTTAGAGAAACATTGGTGGGATGTATTAACCGGATCATCTCCATCTATGACTGGTATATTTAACTTACTAGTACACCCACTACTCATTATCACTGTGGTATTGATCATATTGATAGGATGAAACTGGTATATGTCATGTACATTCAGAAAAGTTATTCAGAGATTACAGCAGAGGCATGAAGAAAAGATACTTTTTGAATAAACAGGGGCAGAAGTGCTGATATCTCTACTCGGTCCCAGGTGAATGGTGAAAGACCCTTGCTTTCTCACAGGAGACTGTACAAAAGTAGTCTGGGCTGCGTTAGGTGTCACCATTTCAGGCCTTAACATTTTTAACCTTTTTTTATATATTATTAGAAGGAGGGAGATTGATAAAGAATTTCTGGGTCCTCAACGATAATGGTAATAAATATATGTGAAGGAGTTAAAAATCTTGGTATTTGCCTTAAAAAAACATTCAGCGTAATCACCAGCTCCAGCCTTGACCTATCTCAAAGACCCCGGATGGAGGCCTAGGACATGGGATAATGAATGATCGCATTGAGAGTACTAGGACATGGGATCACGAATGATGGCATTGGGAGTATTGGCGCCAGCAAAGATGATAAGAAGAACCCATGATAAGAACCCATAAAAGTGACATGAAGAGAACTAACTAGCTTTGTCAGAAGATTTATATTTACTCAGGAAAATATCAATCATGTGTTTCTGTCCTATAACCAGATCAAACGCTTTTTCATGTATAAATGTAACCCACTAATAAACGAGTTCAGTTCAGTATACATCTTGACATTGGCATGACTGTGTCTTGATTACTGATCTCCTGGTTAACCAGCATCTTATCTCACTGATATCTGAAGGGACTTGATAAAGGAGAGGTAAAATTACCCTAACACTGTCATTTTGTAGAAAGTACTAAATAAATAAATTAAAGCTAGAATCTGATTGGTTGCCATAGGCAACATCCCCACTTTTTCAAACCCGCAGCTTAGTAAATCTAGCCCTTTGTTCTTATATGGTACTCAAGATATTTCTTAATTAAGTTTTGCTTTGAAAGGGATTGTTCTGCACTTGCTATTGTCCCAGGAAGAGTTAAACAGAGTAGCTAGGTTATGTACACATCCAGTAGTGTAGATCTGATGCAGCTTTACATAACACATAATTAGAAGCCAAAGTTAGTAATGCAGGTTGAATTATTTCACACATTTGACTAACCTGGTTCAGTCCACTTAAACTGCTTGTTATAATGTCTAAGCACTGTGACAAAGAGAGTGGTTTGCCTCTAAGAGAGGAATTAGGTGTTCAGCTGCTAGTCTGCAGGGCAAAGTTGCAGACATTACAAATTTGTGCAGCAGTGCACCTAGTTCAAAGATACACCGATGGAGGACAAATGTGGGACAAAAAAATAGTATAGCGTGTGATTTAACTTACATATTTTAAAGTGGTTTAGAGTCATCTTTTTCCAGAGCTAGTATCAGCTGAGAATAATGAAGCAGAACACCTGCAGAGAACTCATTTTTAAAGGCCAGTTGGGAGTGTCACCTGCCATCAAACTACCGGTGTGGGAGGACTGTAAAATATTTAAGCCGGAGTTGTTCATTATTCAGTGTGACCAATGCAGAACAAGTTGTCCAGTGTCTAGGGAGCTGGTTAGCATTAGGGTTAGCATTATGGTCACAATAAAGTATGTAGAACATTGTGTTATGGTTGTCTTTAAAAAGTCATCCCTTCTGTTTGGATGATTTAATAGATTTGTCAGAGCTTGAATGTGTGAATTTTGCTACATTAACAGATATATTTTATTAAACTGTAGGAAGCACAAAATGGGTTCAGACTAAAACAAAAAAATAACAAAGTATTGTTAAATATATTACATATTGTAAGTGGCAAGTTTTTAAATTTAGCCCCAAATTAAGTTTATAGAATTGTCTTAAATTACTCTTAGGGGCATATTCAATGAAGACGGCAGATGGCAGCTGCGCACATAAAGTAGCAATATGGTACCGCACCATCATGGATTTCCCTTCGCAATGCTAAGGTTCAAAATGAAAGACAAAGGGCTAGATTTACTAATCTGCGGGTTTGAAAAAGTGGAGATGTTGCCTATAGCAACCAATCAGATTATAGCTGTCATTTATTTAGTACATTCTACAAAATCACAGCTAAAATCTGATTGGTTGCTATAGGCAACATCTCCACTTTTTCAAACCCGCAGTTTAGTAAATATACCCCAAAGATTCTAAAGTGTGTCAGCAAACATTATACATGACTATTATTTGAACTTCAAAACATTTAAACCACCTTTTCCTTAATGACTTTTTCAAATATGTTAAAAAAACAAGAACTTTTTAACAATTTTTTAATTAAGAACATTTTAACATTGCTTTTTTAAAATAAGGTCTAATTTACCAACAATTCTTAAAGCTTTTATTCATGCTTTTAAATTTAACAAGAAGGACAGATAAACATTAACATATATATAAGCTATAGACAACCATTAATTCCAATCAGTTACAGCAACTATGCTTTAGTGAAGAACATTAACCCAGTTAGATCCCATAGTGGGGACAGAAACATCATTTATTGCTAGACAGCTATAGATGAGCAGAGTCATGGGTGGAGCCACAGGCGGACTTCTGTGCCACAATTCAACTGTATCCTTATGGGTGTGTGGGGTTGTGGGCAAAGCCACAGGCAGACCTCTGTACCACAACTCAACTGCAATGTTATGGGTGGATGGGTTCTCTATAGTTTTGCCCCTGCAACTTTACTGGGTGGATGGGTAATCACTATAGTTGCCCCTGACCTCAATCACAGTTATAAGAGTTAGATAAATTTAAACAGGAGTAGTGGTACACCAAGTTAATGTTTAAGTATGTCCCCTTAAATATTTTCACTGTAATGGAAAACAAAACAATGTACTACCTTGTCCTTTTCAATAGTAGGTAGAGTAAAAATCTCACAACTGATATTTTTATCCAAAATGCTATACTTGGTATCCCCAATCCAAATTTCCACGTTACAGTTTAAACACAGTGAGGGTATGGTCTCTTTTTCCTTACATACACCCAATATATAGTGGGGATTTGTGTGAGTGTTTAAACAGGTATCATTCATTCCATATAACAGTTTTGACATTGAGGTATAATTAGATTTTGAATTATTACAGTTTACTGAATAATTCGCTGATCTGATTGTCCTCTAACGCTCATTTTATTTATTTTATTTCGTTTCTATTTTATGACATAATTTATTGAACTAAAAGTTACGTTTTATCCAGCCCATTTATCTGATTTAGGTTTGAATTCATTCAATAGCTCGGGTCCTTTGTGCCTTCAATTTTTAACCTAGGAGTGCCTCTTACAAAGAGTAGTACTTTATTCTTCTTCTTCTTTGATACATGTATTAACTGCTACTCAGAGAGCTCCCAATACCAAGGTTCAAGGGCAGTCTCTTCCATTGGGCACGATGGGCAGGTGCCCGGGGGCCCTGCAGGCAAGGGGGACCCATCCGAATCCTAAAAAAAAAATAAAAAAAAAATATATATATTTTTTTTTTAAATACTTCACATCAGCGGTGATCCGGCTCCCTCCCTGGTCCCCTCTTCCATGGTGTGCTCGCAGTGAATGCAACCACAGCACGGAAGAGGGCAGAAGAGACTCAGCGGCGCGGAAAAAAGAAGAGGATCGGACTTAAGGTAAGTTAAGGGGGCCCCTATATATATATATATATATATGTATATGTAAAAAAAAAGTGATTATATATATAATCACATTTTTTTTTACATACATACATACACACACACTATTTATATATATATATATATATATATATATATATATTATTATTTTTAGGGGCCCGGTACACTGCATTGCCGGGGGCCCATAAAGTTGTTAAGGTGGCCATGCAAGGTTCATATCTAAAAGTTAATTAGAAGTTATTGGGTTTTCAAGGGTTTTAGCTTAGAGCAATATTGGTCTAGGGAGGAGCGTTTCCTCATTAGTTTAATCTCAATTTGGTATCGAGAATAGCTGAAATCAAAGTATTTCAAAAAAAATTTGAGGGTGTTATGGATTTGTGTACCTTTTTTTTGGAGTATGTATACAATGATAAATAATTCAGTCCTCATTTACTAGCAAATCCTCCCTCGCACTGAAAAGATTGTGTCCTCCACAACGATTATTCCTGTCCTTGTTTGCTTTGCGTTTTTTTCATTTTGCTGCTGTTATGGAAGCATTGTCTAAAATTCTTCTTTTATATAAATAAAATGAAAAAGAAGATGAAATTAGTCCTTAAAATTGCAGTCATTCTAGTATGTATTTCTGTTTCTGCTTGACATGGCAAATTATAATTTAAAAATAATTCAAACACAAAAAACGTGGATTTGTCCAAAGCAGCACATATAATACGGAATGTTGGTAAAATCTTTTCCATTGCTGAAATCATTTTTACATTGCAAAACAAACCTCAGCTTCACTTGCACAAAAGTGGGGCATTGCAACACAGTTTGAAAACAAAATAATTTGCAGAGTTAAACATTTTGAAGAGTTATGTGTTGATAAAATATTGGTGAACCCTGAACATTATTAATACATTTTTTTCAGGTGTTGTGGCATGGGCACCCTTCTAGTGATGCACACACAAACATCTTCTTCCTTTGCATTTTGCTTTTATTGTCCAAATGACAAAGTAATACATAGAAACTTCTCTTTGTAGATTTTCAATAAAATGTTCTCTCTCTTTTGCCTTCTGAAAAAAAAACAATTTTCCAGATTATGGTTTTGCTTCTCTTTCTGTACAATTTGGAGAAAGAATATTTTAATATGAATGAACTCTTTACAAAACACAGTCAGTGGTAATTACATACAGCCCTCACTATCAAACAAATCTGTTTTTTTTATAGCATTGATATATTTGTTTTATTCCATTTCTAAAATTCTAACCGCCATTTCCAACCCAAAATCTGACACTTGCGCCTATGGAGGTTAAAGGCCTTATACACTGTGACAGCAAAGCATAACCTTTCTTTTTCATCCCATGTTTCCTGGCCCAGAAGTGGACCTAGAAGAGTGGTGTAAGGTTTGCAGAGAACAGGAGGACACAGAAGATTTGGAGCTTTTAAGTTACCCAGTGGTAAGAAACAAGGACAAGGTCACCTCTTGGTTTTTATACTCTGTTTTATTCCAACTTTATGCACAAGTTGGATGATTTAAATATATAATTATGGATGTACATTCTATAATACCTCTTAAAATGCAAAGCCACATAGGCATAAAAATGACACAACACATTTTACACAGACAACATGTTGATTGCTACTAAATGTAACAAACTTATGGACATATGGAGGTAAATGTATCATACCCCGGTTTTGTCAACTCCCGCGAGTTCTGCGAAGACGCCGAACTCGCGGGAGTTGACAAAACCGGCGTATGATACATTTACCCCATGGACTTAACATTTGGTTAAATGTTTGGAACATGTGAAGAATTTATTAACAGGTAATACTAACAAGAAAAAAAAGTGATTTGCAGAATGAGCAAAATACCACCCATTAACTCTGTCACCCTAGGCCCAGGCTTATGTGGCCTTTGCACAAAATAGGCCCGGCTTAGGGAGATTATTACTGATTATTTATATAGCACCAATCACATTACACAGCACTGTATTGTCACAACTATACTGCGTACCTGCTATTGTTGGCGCAACTCAAAGGAAGGTGCGGAGTCTAACGTGCCCCTGGTATTCACCAGGGACCCCTGCAAGGAGGTATGGACTCCGCTGCAGGGACACGCAGGTCGCGGTCCTCCCATGAGTCAAATAGCGAGATACAAGAGGTGTCAGACAGGCTGGGTCGGTAACGTTCTGGTAGAAAGAAGTACACGAGGATATCCAGAAGGATGGTGAGACGAGCCGGGTCGGTATCATTCAGGAAGCGCAGTACAAGGGGAGATCCAAATAGAAGTGGTCAAACGGTCCGGGTCAGAAAGGTCACAGGCAAAGCAGGGAAGGTCAGGAACAATGCAGGAAATTGCTAATACACTGGAAAATGCTGGATGCAGGAAGACCTGATACTCTGGCACTGGTAGGAGGGCAAGGAGGAGTTTAAATAGAAAAGGGAGCCAATGAGAACCAGCGCTGCAGCGCTGTCATAAGAGCGCTAGGATAATCAGCGCATAGCGTCCCGTTGCCTAGCACTGGCAAACGCCGGGTGGCCGGGACCGGAAGTGACGCGTCTGGCCTAGCAACCAGATGCGCTGGGGGAATCACAGGCGGCCATCCCGGTAGAGATCGCGGGACGGCGCCTGACATGTATAGATAATATGTAGTCATTCTTACCAGTTCCCTGCCCCTTTCTATCTTACAGTCTAAATCCCCTGTCACACACACTTTCGAGGGTGATTTTGTCAGAGGCCAACTAACCTGTTAGTATGTTTTTTGACTGTAGAAGCACCCATAGGAAATTCATGCAAACACGGGGATAATATACATAGATAGGGCGTTGGTCAGAATCCAACTTGTGAACCCAGCACAAAAGATAAAGGTTAAACATTGTTTGACCAGGGGCACAACAGGATTTTTAAGGGGGTTTCCCCCCCTAAGAAAAAAAAAATTATAGAAAGAGCTGCTGCGCGTAGCTCCATTTCGGCAGCACTGTACTATACAGCAGCCACGGCGCTGTCAAAGAGGCATCCGCGGACGCATCTTTGACAGCGCCGCGGCTGCTGTATCATCATCATCATCATCATCATTTATTTATATAGCGCCACTAATTCCGCAGCGCTGTACAGAGAACTCATTCACATCAGTCCCTGCCCCATTGGAGCTTACAGTCTAAATTCCCTACTATAGACACACATTCACACACAGAGACAGACAGACAGAGAGGGAGAGACTAGGGTCAATTTTTTTAATTGCAGCCAATTACCCTACCAGTATGTTTTTGGAGTGTGGGAGGAAACCGGAGCACCCGGAGGAAACCCACGCAAACACAGGGAGAACATACAAACTCCACACAGATAAAGCCATGGTCGGGAATCGAACTCATGACCCCAGTGCTGTGAGACAGACGTGCTAACCACTAGGCCACTGTGCTGCCCCACATATAGTACAGTGCCGCTATGTAGAGGCACTTCTTTAGCAGAGGGGAGGGGTTTCTGGAGACCCAGAAACCCCCCCTGCATACACCCCTGTTTGACATTTCACCATTTCCAAATACTCAGGGTGAAGTTTTACTGAGTAAATCAATGGAATGACCAAATGGGAGAAGGGACCACAACGTTGCATTAAGTTGAATTGAATAAGTGGTAGAACAGCGTTTACCAATAATTAGGGCAGGTCATCTTGTAAACATTTTTTTTATCAACTTCATAATATTTATAGACCCATATGACAATATTACAGGTTTTTGATCATTACTGCGATGTTCCAAAATAATACAAAGATTTTGGAAGAATTTATACTGCTACCTGAGCAGTTTAGAAGATTGAGTGAAACCTAAAAGTGGATATTATAATAGTCTAGGGATTAAGAATGTAATGCCTAAGTAAGTATGTAATGTTTCTATGCCTAAAGCTTCATAAAGGTAACACTGGGCCTGGCTGGAGGTCCACTGCAAGGAGATTTGTCACCAACAAACAACTGCACTTCAACCATTTGTCTGCCAATTATGTACAATCTACTTTGTGGCCTGTATCACACATAGGTAGTAGATACTATGTCACTTGCACCTACCCCCACCATATTATAAGCATGACTGTTCTGGAACAAAACAGTAAATTTATCAAAAGTGGAGATGTTGCCTATAGCAACCAAACAGATTCTAGCTGTCATTTTGGAGAATGTACTAAATAAATGATAACTAGAATCTGATTGGTTGCTATAGGAAACATCTCCACTTTTTCAAACCCGCAACTTGATAAATTTACCCTCAAAACTACAATAAAGTCGACATATTTGGTTTGCTCATAAACAGTTGTCGCAGATAATTTTCAGGGGGTATAGCATATCGATAGAATTAATTTTGTGATAGAACCTAAAGAAAGAGTCACAAAAAGGCGTAATTAAAAATGTCTCTTCTTCATATGTTCAAAGAATGAAGAAGATATTTACTTGACCATGTGATTATGTCGCCAAAAGAGAGCTCTGACTGTCCTGAATAAAAATAATATTTGCTTGTGAACACTACTAATTAAGAATATATTCCTGCCTACAGGGCCGCCGAGAGGGGGGGGGTGGTGGGTACATTTTACCCGGGCCCGGGCTTGCCAGGGGGCCCGGGCCAGGCCCCCGCTTCTAATTTTTTAATTTTTCCTTTTTTTTTTATTTATTTTTTATCATGCAGGTTTTTTTTGTTTAGTGGGGGGAGCTGGAACAAAAAAAAAATTTTAAAAAAATCATACTCACGTGACCGCGGCGCCGCGTCCCTCCTCTCCTCCATTCACACTGACTGTCGGGCGTGACATCATCAAGTCACGCCCGACAGTCAGTCAGTGAGGAGGGCCAGACAAGACCAAGCCAGAAGAAAGAAGAGAAGACAGAAGAGAAAAAGAAAGAAGCTAACAAAAGGTAAGTAAAGAAATGGAGAGGCAAGGGGAGGAAAGGGACAGTGCTATAAAGAAGGGGAAGTAAAAAAAACGGGGGAGAGATGCTGAGAATAAATAAAAAAGGGGAGAGAAGCACAGAATAAATAAAAAAAGGGAGAGAAGCATACACAATGTACAACGGGCATACACAATGTACAACGTTAAGCAAAGTACATTATGTATGCCTGCATACTTACATTTCCACCTTAACAGCAAGGAAAAGAGCGTTGCAGTCGACAGTGACGTCATGAAGACTGTTTGGATTCTTCATAGGTCGCGATCCCTTGCAGTCGCCAGTCACGGCAGTCGTCCTGGAGCCAGGTCGGGAAGGAGCTGTTCAGGGTCACCACATTGGGGTAAGTATTGTCAGAATAATGGCAACCATTATTCCGTACCCCTCCCGTTTACATTTACTGTTTGTTACAGCTTTATAGTTTCTTCTACATTCACCTTCTACATTAAAACTCATTGATAAGAATTTATAGGAATGAAGAGTAAACATATTATACTTGGAATGAACATGTTCCTTTTGCTGCAAGAAATATCCTGTGTCATCAGTAGCCAGATTTCAATACATTTGCTCTGAATGATCATATGTCGTGAAAATTATCACAAACTTCTGCCAACATCAACACCTAATTTAAAAAATGCATTTATGACAGCGGGAGAAGCACAGTTTTATGCCTATCTCAACAATAGTATGTGTAATAACTGTACTTTGAAATTAGAAAAATTCGCAAATAGGTCAATAATTCTGCACTGTGGTAACCCTATAACTGAAGGTAGAGTAAAATAAAACAAAAGATTATACTTATATTCATTTGGGTAGATCCATATAACTTTTTCTTGTTTTACCTCCAAATAAAAGAAAAGTAATAATAGTGTAATTCTGTATAATTAAAATGCTTTCTATACACTCAAATAGGATAAAAACATCCACTAGGGTGAGGAAACAGAGTATTTCAGAATAAAACCTTCACCCGCCTGGTGCATAGTCAGGATAAGTATAAAAAGAGCATGTTATGACGGCACTCCACCAGGTGTAGCAATCATGTCTTCATACGATAATGGAAACTCCCCGCAGGGGATCCTACTTACAAGCTGTTTTCTTTGATTTTGGCACATCAAAATATACTCGTTTCCTGAATATCACAACCAATGATCATATAATGGAGATAAGAAGAAAATATCTCTAAGGTAGTAGGTAAAAACTTTTTATTACATAAAACACATAACATGGGTACTCCTCACCCTAGTGGATGTTTTTATCCTATTTGAGTGTATAGAAAGCATTTTAATTATACAGAATTACACTATTATTACTTTTCTTTTATTTGGAGATAAAACAAGAAGAAGTTATATGGATCTACCCAAATGAATATAAGTATAATCTTTTATTTTACTCTACCTTCATATGTACAGATATTTGCGAGTTTTTCTGTGTTAATTTTGACTTGGGTGTTTGGTCTATGGTTCACTATATCTAGTATCTGGTAGCCAGCCACCAAGCACCATATATGCACCATTCTTTCTAATGGTAGCGCCAGGCCTGGCTAGAGGTCCAGTGTATGAGATGCATTGATCAGGGCCATCTTAACAACATTATGGGCCCCCGGGCAAAGCAGTGCACCGGGGATCCTAGATATAGATATAAATATAGATAAAGATATATAGATGTATACAGATATAGATACAGATATATAGAGATAGAGATAGATAGATGTACTTGCCCAGTGACCCTTGAAGGTTTTTTTTGCAGGTTTTTTTCTTCTGCAGGATTATTTATTCTCACTAAGAGCCCTGCCTATGGGGCCCCCTTGCCTGTGGGGCCCCCGGGCAGCTGCCCATCGTGCCCAATGGAAAAGATAGCCCTGGCAATGATGCTGATGACTATCATCAGCACTTGCTAGCTTTTTCTGATTTGATGTTCGCAGATTCACCTCTCCATCTGAAAGTACTTAATTAATTAGTGTAGCTCTATATTAATATGAAGTTGTAGCTGTCTATTCACTTTATTTAATTGATATTTCCCCTTGGACTGCTGCAGGAAAGGATTTTTAAAGGGGAAAATAACAGATGTATGTATATAATTTAATTTCACTTAATTTAATTGATTTTAATTTGTGCTTGTATTTAATTCGATTTTACATGGTAAATGTGACTTTCACATATATTAATAACAGTGTTAGTACACCATTATATTTTGACTACATGACATTGCATTACATTATTATACTGCATTTTCATGCGTTTGTCTTTTGCTCGCAACGTTTCAGGTGCACATGTGACCACACTAAATGAGCCCCTGAGTATTTTAAGTGTTTTATTATTGGTTAAAGACCTTTCTGTTGGAGGCAGTTAGATTGTTTGTAGAAAGCAGGCAGCCACAAATTGTGATGCTCACCAATAGAAAACCTCTTTCCCATAGAACTATACACAGGTTCTCCGCTGCCCAAAAGACTTAAGAACAATGTAGAAGTATCTTTTCTAATACGCAACCCGATGCACAACAGAAGTATAACACAGAGACACAAAAACTTGGCAATAAAGAGGCACCCACAATTAGTTATCCAGATGTCCAGAGAGTGAAGGTCTTGGCAAGGGTTGAATTCAGTGATCCAGGTCCAAGTACCATATTAGCAGTTAAGCTGCAAACATATAAAGTGATCAGGTCCAAACATCATATTCAGTAAAATGACATAATCAACTTGGTCTTTCTCCAAACTCAGTGTTAAGTAAAGCAGCAGGCATATAGCAAGTTTAAGTCCAAACACAGTGACAAGTAAAGCAGCAGGAATATAGCGAGTTTAAGTCCAAACACAGTGTTAAGTAAATGGCAATTATATAGCATTATCCAATCCAGAACCGAATGTTAGGTAAAGTTGCCATCATCCAAACCAGAATACAAATTCAATAACAAGTGAACAAACTTATCTTAGCATGAGCCAGCTCTCTGTAACAAAACCTATATCCAGCACAGATGGTTGTAAGAAACAGGCTGATAAGTTAAAGAGCCAGGTGCACTTGTTACTGCTGGAGAATGCTGAAACTGTTGTACTGATGGAATAGCAACAATTCTAAACATAGTAGCACGTCTGGTGGGAATATGTACAACACCAAGAGGCCATGGTTCCTAATGTAACACACATAGAGGTGGGTGTTGTTAGAGTGTAGTGCGGATCATACCTTGTCTCTGGATGCTCTTCTCTTGGTCACGGCACGGCAGTGGGACAGAGAACCCCCGAGCCCTCAATACAAAAAGGACACCAAATGAATGAAGTGACGTCAGATTTATTATGCAGGAACAATACGTCACTAAAATATTTCTGAACAAAGAAAAATTAGCAACAGGTACAATCTAAATACAATAATACAGTTGTAGTCCCTAATTTCAAACAATACATCACAAGCAAATAATCATTATCAGCAGCTATTTATATAACGCCACTGTTCTCTGTCCTCTACTTTTACAGACCATTTCATAGCATCATCCTTAGACAAATACATCATTTCTTATAGACACCAGTATTACTTCTCATTACACTTACGTAAATCCCTTTAACTCATAAGGTCTGGATCTTATTACTTATTTTCACATTCCCATTTTATGAGCCTTTCCTGGCTCAACGTCATAATTACTAATAATACTTATGAGGCCAGCTACAAATTTTTCACTTATGTACCTGTTCTTTAAATCATAGTTTGATCTTTCTTTGTATAAAATTAAGTGGTACAGCATCTTAATTTAGTACACATATCAGTAAGACACCATTTGATAAACATGACAAGCAAATATATGATTAAATAAAGCACACATATCAAAACACTAAAACATAACCAACTGTCACAAGCCACAGAGCCTTGGCACCGCCGCGACTCACTCCGACTCCCTAGCTGTGTCCTAGCCGTTGTCATGATAACCAACACTATGGCAACGGCTGGAACGCTCTTCATTTCACCGGTCACGAGCAGCTCAGCTGGGTAGCCGGCTAATTCCCCATCCTATGCCTCCCTGTTTCTGATTGGCCCTTCCATGTCGGTTATAGCATCCGATGCCTGTGTGTTGCTGACCTGCTTGTTTCCTGACAATCCAGATTGATCCTCATTATGACCTTGCTTGAACTCTTGGACTTTGCCTGTTTGGCTGTTGCCCTGACCTTAGGAGAAGGAGACATCCGAACCAAGAGAAGGCCACCAGTAGTATCTGGAGTGGAAAGTCACGGTCTTCTTGTAACCTGAGTGACCTGCAAATTTGGAATCGTGAGCCCAACTTAACAATTTGGAGCGGAGATGAGGGCACACGAAAGAGCGTCCAAGAGGAGGAGACTTCACAAAAGAGTTAGTTAGGGCCACTACTTGGATGAGACTGAGGGTGGGCTTACAATCCAGATGCAGAGAGGAACCCACACGGTTCAAAGGGTCCAGAAGAGGATTTTTGAGATAAGACAGCCCCTATCTCAACAGATGAGGCGTCTACTTCCAGAAAAAAGGTCTCCCTTGGTCAGGTTGCTTGAGTACCGGGGCAGAAATAAAGGTCTCCTTAAGGGACTTGAAAGCAGCGACAGTGTCCTGAGGCCAAACTTTGCAACAGGCTCTCTTAAATGTCAAGGCTGTAATAGTGTCACACTAGCCGTGAGAAACAGACCCACCTACTGGTATTAGCACAGCTAATCTTGGAGGTGCGGAGTCCAATGTGCCCCAGGTCTTCGCCAGGGACCTCCGCAGGAGGTTTGGGCTTCACAACAGAGACACGAATGTCGCGGTTCAGAACCTAGTGTCCGGAATTGGACGGCATACTGTCCGGAATTGGACGGCATACTGTCCAACTGAGAGCAACCCCTGCCGGAGAGCAAGAAGACTTGAGGCGGCAGAAGAAAAACAACCAGGCTCATCAAAAACTCAGCGAGCATTTTCAATGAAAACTGAAGAATTACGGAAATAAGCATCATCGCGTTCCCGTAGAGGAGAGGCCCAGGCCAGAGCCTGCCCAGTAAGAAGGGAAATGATGTAAGCCACTTTAGCTCTCTCAGAGGAAAAATTCTCTGGGGCAAGTTCAAACTGGATAGAGCATTGGTTTAGAAAGCCTTGACAACCCTTGGGGTTGCCATCATATTTCTCGGGAGCGAGTATCCGCAAATTCCTGGAGGAGGGGGAGCTGGTGATGGCAGGAGGTGTGTCAGTAAGTGCTGGTTGTGAAAGATTCAGGGATCCCTGAAGAGAATCTAATCGAGATACTACTCCTTGGATACATTAGAGTAGTTGTGCCTGATTAGTCTCCTGTTGTTCCACACATTGAGCCAGGTGGAGAAGGAGGTCACAAGCAGAGGGGTCCCCAGTACCATCTGACATGGCCAGGCAGGGGCAAATGCAGCATTCGCAGAGGGGGGTTTCCACAGCACGCCACCAGTGGGCGTGACCAGCATGCATGGGAGCGTGGATATAATTTTAGACAGTGCTTGGCTGCTCTCCAACTCTCTCTATTCCTGTAATATACATGGGCAACGCTGCGTGCACTACTGTTAGGTGCATGCAGCTCTCCCTTTTCAAGCAGAGCTATGTGAAGTGGGAGCAGGATCCAGCCACCTCAATTATACAGTGCCTCAGGCTTAGAGGGGGGTTTCCAGGCACTAGGAAATCCCCCTCGGTTTGCCTATGCCAGGGTATACTGTCAGGCTTTGAGGAGAGCTGTACTGTCAAACTTTGGGGAGTGCTGTGGACTACAGATACTCAGAAAGAACTAACTGGTATTAGCACCACTGAACCAGCAGGTGCAGAGTCTAATGTACCCCTGGTGCTCACCAGGGACTCCCGCAAGGATGTTTGGACTTCGCTGCACAAGGTACGCAGGTTGCGGTCCTCCTGGACAGTTACCAGAGTAGTGATTGAGAGTGGTCAGAACGGTCTGGGTCAGAAACCAAACAGGAACAGGCTGTACCGAAGGGAGATCCACAGAGAAGTCAGACAGGCCGAGGTCACAAGGATAGGACTAGTAGCGGAATCCAGAAGTATGGTCGACAAGCCGAGGTCACAACAGAGACAAACAGGCACAATCCAGAAGAAAAGTCAGGAGAGCCGGGTCAAAACCAAAACATGAGCAGGAACATACAATAAATTCTCCTGGATCTCTCGGCTGCATTTGACACTGTTGACCACTCTCTTCTCATACAAACGCTGCAATCCCTAGGGCTTCAAGACACTGTTCCATCCTGGTTCTCATCCTACCTTTCTAATTGCTCTTTCACTGTAAATTTCTCTGGGGCCACCCCTGCTCCTCTTCCTTTATAAGTTGAAGTACAGCAAGGCTCAATGCTAGGTCCTCTGCTGTTCTCTATCTATACCGCTTCTCTTGGAAATCTAATAAGTTCCTTTGGATTTCAGTATCATCTCTATGCGGATGATACCCAAATTTATCTATCCTCTCCTGATCTCTCGACATCTGTGTTGTCCCCTGTAACTGACTGTCTTTCTGCCATTTCATCTTGGATGTCCTCTCGCCAACTCAGACTTAATCTTTCTAAAACAGAGTTAATAATATTCCCACCCACAAACAAGAGCATACCTGACATTTCTATCTCTGTTGATAACATGATCATAAATCCCACCCCACAAGCTCGCTGCCTAGGTGTAATCCTTGACTCACACCTATCCTTTGTTCCCCACATTGACTCTATATCTAAATCATGTAACATACATCCAGAATTCGCACATATCTCACACAAGACACTACAAAAACCTTAATTCATGCACTTATCATCTCCCGCATTGACTATTGCAATTCCCTCCTTACTGGCCTTCCCAAAAACAGACTCAAACCCCTACAATCTATTTTGCACGCTGCGGCAAGATTGATTTTCCTTGCAAATCGTTATTCCTCTGTTGAATCACTCTGTATGTCTCTACACTGGTTGCCTGTTTTCTACCAAATCCAATATAAAATACTCTTACTAACCTACAAGGCCATCAACAAAGCTGCACCAACATACATCTCCTCTCTTGTCACAAAATATCTCCCAACTCGGCAACTCCATTCTGCACAAGATCTGTGTCTCTCATCCACACTCATTACATCCTCACATTCCCGGTTACAGGACTTTTTCCGGGCTGTACCCACTCTATGGAATTCTCTCCCTCGCACAATAAGACTTTCCTCTAGTCTACAAGCTTTCAAGCGTTCTCTGAAAACCCACCTCTTCAGACAAGCTTATAATATTCCTCAACCACCCTCTTAACCTCACTACACTACCCTATTATCACCTGTTACACAACTACCCCTTGACCAACATTGTTGTGTGACAGGATCATTTAGCTTATGAGTCACTTTTACCTTTGCAGTCTGGCTGGGCCGACTGCAAATGTAGACTTAACCTCATGTGTCAAACTCCCATTGTCCAATAGATTGTAATCTTGTGAGCAGGGCCTTCTCACCTCTTTGTCTGTTTTACCCAGTTTGTTTATTAGTTTGCTATGTTTGTCCCCAATTGTAAAGCGCTACAGAATATGTTGGCGCTATATAAATAAATGATGATGATGATGATGATGATGATGATGGAGAACAGCAGACTTGATACTCTGGCACCCTAATGGTGTCAGAGCCAGGTTTAAATAGAGGCAGCCAAGCTGTGATAGGTGGAGAAGAGGGGCAGTCAGATATGCAGACCGCTGAGACAAGGAAGCGTCCCGTTGCCTAGCAATGGGACGTGTCAGTGCATATGTGCCCGACGGCGTGAGAATGGCCGGGAACTATAAGTCGACCATCCCCGCATCACTGGGGAACAACGGGGACGGCTTCTGACAGTTAGGTGACATTGTACACACGCCCGGCTACCCAGCTGGCTGGGTCGCGCAGGTGAAATGAAGAGCAGCTGGCCATTGCCATGGTGACGGCCGGGACGAGAACCAAAAATTATGTCCCAGTCATTATGACGCCAGCCGGGACGCAGCCACCGAGCTGAAGCGACACCAACTAGACTAACTTAATTATTGTTTTTGATGCAAATTGAGTACTTCCGTTGCAATGTGTTCAGTATGATCTAATACCTCTTGTGAATTTCAGCAATATAGACTTTCCTTTACAATTGAAGCACATACTCCCCTTTACTGACCCTCATTTATATTGGTACATGATATTACTATTTTCCACTGGATGAGTTCTTTTCCTTACTAAGTAAATTAAGCTAGAAGCAGAAGTGGCTATTTGTGTATACAGTTTTAAAATCTTTGGCTCTAGTCAATTATTACTCTGTTTGCCTGGTTCAACTCAAATTTTAACAATCTATTTTTTTAAGATATCAATATGTCTTTCTACCTGACCTTGTGGATTTTATCATAGTAAGATAATATTTTTGGGGGTATATGGTTTATAAAGCACAAAACTCAAATCGATATAAAAAATTTATTACAAATACACGTGTATCACCAATAAAATTGAGCAGATTGCTTCAAGATACACTCTGCTTAAATGAATCAAATAATTGGCATTACCCGTTTACCTTCACTGATTACTGCATGCTGATAACTGGATATTTGATGCATTCATATGAAGAATAACCTTATATGTATAGCGTCTATTACAATAATAATCTTTATGGAAGCCAATTCCTATGATGCTGATGATATTTATTAGCTTTTGAGGTCTTTCTGAACCAGGTTATATGCCTGTGTGATACACCTTACAAGTATTAAGTGATATTGTTTCAGTGATATATTTTTCACAATGATATCTGTAACGACACTATGCCACTGACTTAGTCTCATAATTGTCAAGTCTCCCTCGATATTTGATTAATTTAACCAGAGTGTATCTTGAAGCAATCTGCTCAATTTTATTGGCGATACACGTGTATTTGTAATAAATTTTTTATATCGATTTGAGTTTTGCGCTATCTTATCTCATTATATTAGCTTTTATATTTTCAACGGGTCAAGATCCCGTTCAGATAGCTGCATCTTGATCGATTGACATAGGGTAACTAGCGCCCCGTATATGTGTGTTTGTTTTGGTTTATAAAGCAGACTCCTCAGTCTCAGTTGATGACCAAAATCCCTAAAACTTGGAAGAAAATCTTTAAGCAACTTTTTTCTGATCATCTGCTTTTGCACATGGCATAGTTTCAACCCAACTAGATTACATGCAAAAAAATGATAAGTACATGTTCAAAATTGCTACACTTCTACATTTGAAAAAAATCAACTTGATTAATTACAAAATGAAATTATGCTGCTTTCTGTGTCTTCTCAATTGTGTCTACATAATATGCCAGACAAATAGAGCACACAGAGCAGCAGATCAAGATTTGAAGCAAACTATTTCTTTTTATTTGTAGACCATCTGAAGCGAGGAACCCACATAGTTAAATAGTTGCCTGTTATCATGTAATACACCAAATGCATACCAAAATTAATGTAAATGGTTCCAGATTTTTCCTTAGCAAATGCACATATTTTTGTGAGAACAAATAACTCATCAACTTGGGGTGAGTAAACAGACAGCAAATTACCATTTTCAATTTCATACTTTGAATAGCCAGCATATCCTGCAACTAGTTTCCCTTTGTAAATTCTAAGACCTATCTACATAGAATATGAGATCATAATTGTTTAAAGATGCATATCTATGTGTGTCATAGAAAGTGGTATTGTGTTTTCATGCAGTCATGTGTCTCTCCCTAGTTAAGAATTGGTAAAGGGGAATACCTTCAATACCTTGGATACCTGGGAACATTATGTTTTCAGTAAACAGTAAAAGAATTTCATACTGGGCCAGGCTTGAGTTATTATTTTGTACTTAGGCTGGGTATATACTTTTGCATTTTCCGACCAATGTGTTATCTACAATGATTGTACCAATGACTGAAAAAAAGTCACTATTAGCATGTCGATTCATATGTACACACTATACATGTTTTACAAGATTTACTCTCCGATCTGTGCTCTTCAACTGTCATTAAATTACCGTCGGCTGAAAAGACCATGACTCTGTAAACTCAATGGAGATCCTGATCATGAGGCGGAACTAGCGAGTTGTGGGCCCCGATGCACGGAGACAAGGAGGAGGGAACCGACCCTCTGCATCTGCCATGCAATGGGCCCAATTATCTCCATGGGCCCCGGTGCAAAGTTCCTGGCATACACACAGCAGGATTGGAACGACATTGGAATAAGATTTATAGTTCTGCTGAGCAATCAAATGAAATGATGATCAGTACTTTCAAACTACTATCATTCAAATATACACACTAATTCCATATTGTCCGAAAGGTCGTCTATCAGTCAATTGACCCAATAGTCGGCTGAAAAACCTGTAGTGTTTTCCCAGCCTTATTGATTGATTCCAGCAGAAGTTCTTCCAAAACTTTGTATTTGTCATTGATTGCAAGTCTCAAGTTCTCTCTAATGATCTATAGTTATATCGCACTTATTTTTTGTGTCGATGTTACAGTACATTGCAGCTAGTGTCAGATCTTAAATGAAAAGGTATCTTATTTCAGTCTCCTGGACAAAACCATGTTACATTGCAAGGGGTGCAAACTAGTTTTCTGTTTTGCACATAAGTTAAATACTGACTTTTTTTCATGTAGCACACATATATCAACTTTAAATTTCAGTGCACAAATAAGCTATCAAGTATTTGTGTGCTACATGAAAAAACAGTCAGTATTTAACTTATCTGCAAAACAGAAAACCAGTTTGCACCCCTTGCATTGTAACATGGTTTTGTCCAGGAGACTGAAATAAGATACTTCTTCATTTAAGATCCTTAATGAATCAGGCCCCTGATGATTTCAACTTTAGACAACTTTAACTATAACATATACACTGTAACTCATTTTTCATCGCCACCCTCCCCTGTAATAAATTTCACCTCCATAGCCCTCTCCTGTAATTCATTGCGCTAGTAATTCATTTTTCCCTACCACCCCATGGAAATCATTCATCCTCCCCCCTGTAATCAATTCTTCCTCACGTCCCCTGTAAATCATCCACTCCATAATTAATTATATTATTATTCTTGTAACCCCCAGACAAAGTGCTTATAAGAGAGGGAGGGGCAGGCCCAAGGTTTTGATTGACATGGTGCGTGGACTTCCAGGCAGTAGGGGCAGTGTGCCACAGCCATAGAGACTGAAAACTACAACTCTCAGCAACTTCAAGTTGTGACTAGATCACACTTGCCAACTCTCCCTGAATGTCAGGGAGACTCCCTGAAATAGGGGTGATCTCCCTCACTTCCTGAAGAGTCTGGCATTCTCCCTGATGCTGAGCCAGTACAAGATGTGGTTGGCTTCGCCATCTGTGGCAGAATGACACAGTTCAGAAATTGTGTCCTATGTTTATGTATTGATGCCTATGGAGGTGGCCATTTTCATGGAGACCAATATTTAATCAAAGACTGACAGGTAAGGCAACATGACTTCAGTAATGGAGACAGAAATGTAAAAGACACTTCAGTCTCTAGAGATTCATTAGCTGCTTTTCTTTAACGCATAGTTGCCTACCCTCCTAGAATATCCGGGAGACTCCCGCATTTCTGGGAGACCTCCTGGGGTCCAGGGAGAGCAGGGCAACCTCCCGGTTCTCACCACAGCAATAGATAAGTGGCGGGGGACAGGGCTTAATGGCGCAAATATCGCGTCATCTTAGCCCCGCCCCCTGATGTAATTGGCCAAAAGTGTGACAATTGTTTAGAGGCGGGGCCAAAATGGGCTATTCATCAAGCCCCGCCCCTGCACGCCCACCTCCACCTGGATCTCCCTGAAGCCAACAAGGAAAAGTTGGCAAGTATGGACTAGATAGGAAATGGCATCAGAGCACACCAAAAATCAGGTCTTTGGAGTCAAAATTACAGGACGAGAAGGAGTCAGAGAAGATAGTGGCAGAGAAGGTGTGGCTATAGCATGGTCTGCAGCTACAGTCAGGTCCATAAATATTGGGACACCGACACAATTCTCATATTTTGGGCTCTATACACCACCACAATGGATTTCAAATGAAACTAACAAGATGTGCTTTAACTGCAGACTTTCAGCTTTAATTTGAGGGTATTTACATCCAAATCAGGTGAACGATGTAGGAATTACAACGGTTTCTATATGTGCCTCACACTTTTTAAGGGACCAAAAGTAATGGGACAATCAACGCAAAAGCTATTTCATGGACATGTGTGGTCTATTCCCTCATTATTTCATCATCAATTAAGCAGTTAAAAGGTCTGGAGTTGATCCTAGGTGTGACATTTGCATTTGGAATCTGTTGTTGTCGACTCTCAATATGAGATCCAAAGAGCTGTCACTATCAGTGAAGCAAGCCATCATTAGGCTGAAAAATCAAAACAAACCCATCAGAGAGATAGCAAAACATTAGGGGGTAAATGTATCAAACTGCGAGTTTGCCAGCGTGTTGAAATCGCGGCAAATCGCGGGTGTTTACCCTCGATTTTTTTTTAAAAAAAACTGGAAATGTATCAAGCTGCGATTTTGACACTCATGTTCAAAATCGCTGGTCATCTCTGGCGATTTTGAGCGATGTAAACACTCCCGAGCAGGCCCGGCACTCCCATTAGGCAACGTTAGGCAGTTGCCTAGGGCGCCGGGCTCTGGAGGGCGGCACTGAAGCGGGGGACCCAGTAATAAATGCTCCCGCTCGCTCGCCCGCCCCGCTCGCTCGCCCACTCACCCACTCGCTCACCCACTCGCTATAATGCGGTGCTGCACTGTAGCAGCACCGCATTTTAAAATTTACCCGGCGCCTGGCAGCGTCGTGCGTCGTGACGTGTAGAGGAGACCGAGAAAGAAGACAGAAGCGAGGAAGAAGAGAAAGGAAGGAAAATGAAGAAGTTAAGGTGAGTACAGGAAAGAGGAGGCTACATATAACAGGAGGGGACGGGGGACGGATGCTATACATAGGGGGGAGAGCGGAGGCTACAGAAAGAGGGGGGAATGGAAGCTACAGTAAGGGGGGAGAATGGAGGCTATACAAAGGGGGGAGAATGGAGGCTATACAAAGGGGAAGAATGGAGGCTACAGAAAGAGGGGGGAATGGAAGCTACAGTAAGGGGGGAGAATGGAGGCTATACAAAGGGGGGAGAATGGAGGCTATACAAAGGGGGGAGAATGGAGGCTATACAAAGGGGGGAGAATGGAGGCTACAGAAAGAGGGGGGAATGGAAGCTACAGTAAGTGGGGAGAATGGAGGCTATACAAAGGGGGGAGAATGGAGGCTATACAAAGGGGGGAGAATGGAGGCTATACAAAGGGGGGAGAATGGAGGCTATACAAAGGGGAAGAATGGAGGCTACAGAAAGAGGGGGGAATGGAAGCTACAGTAAGGGGGGAGAATGGAGGCTATACAAAGGGGGGAGAATGGAGGCTATACAAAGGGGGGAGAATGGAGGCTATACAAAGGGGGGAGAATGGAGGCTATACAAAGGGGGGAGAATGGAGGCTACAGAAAGAGGGGGGAATGGAAGCTACAGTAAGGGGGGAGAATGGAGGCTATACAAAGGGGGGAGAATGGAGGCTATACAAAGGGGGGAGAATGGAGGCCACAGAAAGAGGGGGGAATAGAAGCTACAGTAAGGAGGGAGAATGGAGGCTATACAAAGGGGGAAGAATGGAGGCTATACAAAGGGGGAGAGAGAATGGAGGCTATACAAAGGGGGTGAGAATGGAGGCTATACAAAGGGGGTGAGAATGGAGGCTATACAAAGGGGGGGGGAAATGGAAGCTACAGAAAGGGGGGGAGAATGGATGCTACAGAAAATTGGGGGGGAGGAGGAGGCTGGAGAAAATAGGGAGACGGGGGATTACACTTAGAAATGTCCTTAAGTTAGAGACTATGGTGTCTTTGTACTAAAATAATGCCGTGACAAAATGCAGCGATGCATAATGAAGCACAGCTTTAATTCACCTTGCTGGGGCTACTGTAGGATAGTTAAGGAACCATTTATGTGTTTTAGTATTTGCCCTCTATTTGGCTCTCCTTTGTTGCCCTCTATTAGTATAATTAATTTTACATCTGCAGAATACATTAACAAATGCAAATAAAATAGAACGGTCTAGATTATCTGTCATTTAGATTACCTTTCTCTATTTATTTGCATGTGTTAGTATATTTAATATATCATCTACAGAATACATTAATAGACAGCAACAGAGGAGAGCCAAGTAGTGGGCAGGGGGGGCATGTGAGTAAAGCTGGTGTTATGTGGCTGGCATATGTGACACAAGCTGATGGGCAAGGGGTGACATATGTGAGAACAGCTAGTGGGCAGATGGGCATGTGTGAGAGGAGTTGGTGGGCAGCGTGATACATGTCAGTGTGTAACAGGTGAGTGATGTCATGTTTTCTTTTCTTTCGTTGTTTTGTTCTGAAGTCTAGCATTTGGAGCCTCCCCTCTAGATATCCTGTGTTTGCTCCTGGGCAGCAGTGAAACCTGGACAGCATTCTGCATCAGACATCAGTGCTGCGTCAGACATCTGGGGGTAAATGTATCAATATGCGGGTTCTTCAACACCTGCATGTTCAGCCTCTTCCGCGATTAAATTTCAAGCGGCGCTGCATTGTAAAGGGAAGTTAACCCTTTACAATGCAGCGCCGCTTGAAATTTAATCGCGGAAGAGGCTGAACACGCGGGTGTTAAAGAACCCGCATATTGATACATTTACCCCCTGGACTGCATTGTAGCCAGCCAAGAGGAGGTAAGAGTTATTATTTTTAAGTGTGTTAGTGGCTGGGAAATTAGATTAGCTTAAGCTTTGCCTATGGTGCCGGGCAACCTTGCACCGGCCCTGCTCCCGAGTTTAGCTAACTCTCCTGTGTTTGGCAAACTCTCCTGTATTGTAACAGTGAGTTGTAAACACATCACTGCCCTGTCAAAAACTGTAAAGAACAGATCAAAGTTCAAAAAAAAAAAAAAGCGTGGGGTCCCCCCGCTATTTATGCTTAACCCTAGTGCTGCCTGACTAGTGCTGGTCCCGTGAAAATCGGGGAAAAATTTGCGTGGGGTTCCCCCAATTTTCACTTTACCAGCACTAGGCAAACCAGCCAGGGTTGGCGGCACTATAGCAGGGGGACACACGGCAGGGGTCCCCCTGCCATAATGACTAACCAATCCTAGACTGTTCAGCGCTGGGCTGGATTCCCTAGGGAGTGGGGTCCACTGAAAAAAACGAGCGGGCCCCCCACTAGAAAGAACCAGCCCAGTGCTGATAGCACTAGGGCTCTTCCTACTACCCCTGGGCTGTGGGTAGTAGGGTAATACGGCGGTAAATAGTAGAAAAAAATAAACTGACACCAATTTTGTTTGTGGGACTACAAGTCCCAGCCAGCCAGGTTGCCCTAAAAACTGTGGCCATGCTGGTGCTTGTATAACTACAAGCACCAGCATACCCACGGCAGCCAGGACATGTTGGCACTTGGAGAACCACAAGTGCCAATATGCCCTGACATTCCTGGCTTGTTGGGCCCTGTAGTTCCACAAAGAAAAAAGTTTACAAAACAACAACACCCCTCATACAAACCACACATATTTATTAAAAATAAAAACCCCACAATAAAGACACTAACCACCCTCTTTTTAACCACAACTATTTAATAAAAATAATAAAACCCAAATACTTACCAATGATGTCTTCTTTCTTGATCCAATGTCCCTTATTATTTGTACATCCATCTTGCTGGCTTGCCCCAGTCCCAGCCATTTGTACCTCCATAAACGAATCTTTGCCAACTGGAACACTTCACCCAGAAGGGGCACATATTTGTAATATTCCGATTCTTTAGTCTTGATTGAAGTTAAAAAAAAAAAAGCCAGGAGCCGCCGCAAACACCTCCTACCTAGTAGGAGGTCCGTTCCGCAATGCTCTTACGCTGTTTGCGTAAGAGCTAAGTACTGTATTATGGCATTTTCCCATGCTAGTGGGGAAATCACATATTACTGTATTTAGCGCTTACGCATTTAACGTAGCGCATTGCGCATGCGCTACGCTACTTGCGTAAGCTGTAATACAGTAAATACAGCTTACAAATATTACAAATATGTGCCCCTTCTGGGTGAAGTGTTCCAGTTGGCAAAGATTCGTTTATGGAGGTACAAATGGCTGGGGCTGGGGCAAGCCCAAGGGGCGGGCTGGCTCGGGGCGGCAACCGCCCCCTGGGCCGCTGGGTCAGACGGCTATTAGGGCCGGGGGGTAGGCCGGCCGGCAGCCCCCCGGATGCAAAAAACATAGTTTTCCCCCCGCGGCCGCATCATATGATGCGACCGCCTGTGTGCCCCCCGGCCATCCCTCTCCCAGCTCGCGCCTGGGCAAGCCGGCAAGATTGATGTACAAATAATAAGGGACCCAGGCAAGCCAGGAACATTGGATCAAGAAAGAAGACATCATTGGTAAGTATTTGGGTTTTAATATTTTTATTAAATAGTTGTGGTTAAAAAGAGGGTGGTTAGTGTCTTTATTGTGAGGTTTTTATTTTTAATAAATATGTGTGGTTTGTATGAGGGTGTTGTTGTTTTGTAAACTTTTTTTCTTTGTGGAACTACAGGGCCCAGCAAGCCAGGAATGTCAGGGCATGTTGGCACTTGTGGTTCTCCAAGTGCCAACATGCCCTGGCTGCCGTGGGTATGCTGGTGCTTGTAGTTATACAAGCACCAGCATGGCCACAGTTTTTAGGGCAACCTGGCTGGCTGGGACTTGTAGTTCCACAAACAAAATTGGTGTCAGTTTATTTTTTTCTACTATTTACCGCCGTATTACCCTACTACCCACAGCCCAGGGGTAGTAGGAAGAGCCCTAGTGCTATCAGCACTGGGCTGGTTCTTTCTAGGGGGGGGGGGGGCGCTCGTTTTTTCAGCGGACCCCACTCCCTAGGGAATCCAGCCCAGCGCTGAACAGTCTAGGGTTGGTTAGTCATTATGGCAGGGGGACCCCTGCCGCGCGTCCCCCTGCTATAGTGCCGCCAACCCTGGCTGGTTTGCCTAGTGCTGGTAAAGTGAAAATCGGGGGAACCCCACGCAAAATTTTTCCCCGATTTTCACGGGACCAGCACTAGTCAGGCAGCACTAGGGTTAAGCATAAATAGCAAGGGGACCCCACGCTTTTTTTTTTTTTACTTTTATCTGTTCTTTCACTTTTTAACACTGCCAGGGCAGTGTAACAGTGATGTGTTGATGCAACACGCTGCTATCAAGCAGCGTGTTGTATCTGGCGTGTTTAGAAGCAAACTCTCCTGAGTTTGCTAACTCGCAGCTTCATACATTGGAGACTTGTATAGCTGCAGTGGCAAACAGTGGTGAGTTTGATCTCTGGTGATTTTGCAAGTAGCGATTTTTACAGAAGCAGAACTCTGGCGATTTTGTATGAAAACTCAGCTTCATACATCGGCGAGTTTCAACTCTCCCGAGAAAATCGCTGGAGTTGCAAAATCGCACTTTGATACATTTACCCCTAGGTGTGGCCAAATAAACTGTTTGGAACATTCTTAAAAAGAAAGAACGCACCGGAGAGCTCAGCAACACCAAAAGACCCGGAAGACCACGGAAAACAACTGTGGTGGATAACAGAAGGATTTCTTCCCTGGTGAAGAAAAACCTCTTCACAACAGTTGGCGAAATCAAGAACACTCTCCAGGAGGTAGGTGTATATGTGTCAAAGTCAACAATCAAGAGAAGACTTCACAAGAGTTAATATAGAAGGTTCACCACAAGATGTAAACCATTGGTGAGCCACAAAAACAGGAAAACCAGACTAGAGTTTGGCAAATAACATCTAAAAAAGCCATTACAGTTCTGGAACAACATCCTATGGACAGATGAGACAAAGATCAACTTGTACCAGAGTGATGGGAAGAGAAGAGTATGGAGAAGGAAAGAACTGCTCATGATACAAAACATGCCACCTCATCAGTGAAGCATGATGGTGCTGGTGTCATGGGCTGGGCATGTATGGCTGCCAATGGAACTGGTTCCCTTGTATTTATTGATGATGTGACTGCTGACAAAAGCAGCAGGGTGAATTCTGAAGTGTTATTATCTGCAATATTATCTGCTCATATTCAGTCAAATGATTCAGAACTCATTGGACGGCACTTCACAGTGCAGATGGACAATGACCCGAAGCATACTGCAAAAGCAACCAAAGAGTTTTTTAAGGCTAAAAAGTGGAATGTTATGCAATGGCCAAGTCAATCACCTGACCTGAATCCGATTGAGCATGCATTTTACTTGATGAAGACAAAACTGAAGGGAAAATGCCCCATGAACAAGCAGGAACTGAAGACATTTGCAGTAGAGGCCTGGCAGAGCATCACCAGGGATGAAACCCAACGTCTGGTGATGTCTATGCGTTCCAGACTTCAGGCTGTAATTGACTGCAAAGGATTTGCAACAAAGTATTAAAAAGTGAAAGTTTGATGGATTGTTTAGTTTGTCCCATTACTTTTGGTCCCTTAAAGAGTGGGAGGCACATATAGAAACCGTTGTAATTCCTACAATGTTCACCTGATTTGGATGTAAATACCCTCAAATTAAAGCTGAAAGTCTGCAGTTAAAGCACATCTTGTTAGTTTCATTTGAAATCCATTGTGGTGGTGTATAGAGCCCAAAATATGAGAATTGTGTCGATGTCCCAATATTTATGGACCTGACTGTATACCCAGAGAAGCCATCTGCAACCATAAACACATGTCTGCTGAGGCTGCAAGAGGGAGGGAAACACACAGGACAACAGACAGTCTGTATCAGTATTGCGAATGTGAGAGTAGTCACAAGAATGCATTTGAGAGAGACTTTACCACTCTTAGGGACATAGTCAATTGGCCGCGTTATCGTTACTACGGTAGCAGGGAGTAGCGAGCAGAAATCCAGCTTAAAATTACAGTTTTAACAGTAATGGTTTTGACAGTAACGCTGCCAATTGAATATGCCCCTTAGAGACAGTGAGAGATGAGAAGGGCATTACCCACTGCATACAGCCAATAGTCAAATAGAGCAAACAACTACTTGGAGAGTCTTCAGGAAATTTAGCATCAGATCAGCCAGTTATGCCTCTTGATTCCTGTATAATTTGGCTGTGCTTGTTCAACTGCTCTGCCCACTCAGCTATAGGCATATTTGTAAACAGGGCCAGTTGAACACAATAAGACCAGAAAGTGCAGCAGGTGTTTGTCCATCTTACTGGGGTGCACGTTGGCCACATGCATCAGAAAAAAATACATTAAGAGCTTCACTGCATATACGCAAATAAACGTATGGGGGGCATGGAAATGTCACTGCCGGACATGTTTTTACTGTTGAATTTCTCTATACCCTCAAGTCTTGCTCACCCAGCAAATAAGGCCATAGGGACTACTGGGACAGCTGCTATGGATTCACCTTATCTTGTGTCCATCCTGCGAATTTATACCATAGTGTAAGCTTCACACCAACTTAGCTTTGAAACTCTATTTAGTTACAATTTAATATATCGCAGATGTAAGGAAGACTACCGAAACAATTTAGCACAGTGATTGAGGTACGGTAACTTCAAACAGAAAAATACTTGCATATAACTTAGCGCAGTATTACCAATAAGCATTTATGTGTAGTCTTTATAATACAGTTAAGCACAATGTCAGGCAGTCTCTGATGTAGATAATACTTGATTCTGGTCCATTTACAGTAGCGCACTTCGGGAGGTTTCTAGTTGCATGTACCGTGACACATGCGCACCATCCCACATGTGTAGCCACCATGCGAGGCAGACAGAAAAGTCTGTCTCCCCAACGCAGCAGTCAGATAGAGAAGGTAAGTGTGCGTGTTGTATGTATGGGCTCTTAACATAATTTGGTTGGGAACTATTAATATTTTGGTGGTGTGATGTTAGACTTTTTATTGTATATAATATAATAGTGTTTCCTTCTTTGTTATTTATTTAGATCACTACTATAAACAATGTTTTAATTCCAGTCTATGTTATTCATATGATATAATTTCCAGGTGTTATATGTAATGAATTTAAATCTATGCACCAATATGCTTACATGACCAATATTTTTTAATTGCTTTCATGACATTGTTTGATTTTATTTAATGTATGATAGAAATGTATTAAAAACATATATGTTTTATTGGATTTATCTCTGCCATGTTTGATCAGTTTCTGTGATACCTCCTTTATACTTTAGTCATTTTTAATTTATCAACAATAATATAGCACGCCTTTTTTCCTCCCCTTTTATTGGTTGAAGTATTTATTTAAGAGTCGCAGAGACTCTTTCTAACAGCAGACGACTATTCTTCTTAGTAATTTTCAGTACCCGTAAGGTATATTCTTTTTATTTTTGTTGTGGTATCAAGGTGGTGCCTATTAATTTAAGGTGGGTGATGGGATATTTAATTTAACATACATTTTTCATGGATGAACTCTGTTATGAGCGTCTAGTTGCTGTCCAATAACGATTGTCCACTTCAGTGATGTGGTTCCAAAGCAAAATTCGATTTATCAGCAAAAAGTAGCAGAGTAACGAGTGATAATAAAATAAGTACAGTTGTTACTTATCGCAAGTGCTCTGGATCCAGTGTACAGTCATTCAGGTCTGAAGGCTGTGGTCAAGTAGAGTGACTACTGGTCCCAGAGCCCCTGCTTATATACAGTTAGCGAATAGAGTGAAACAATACAGATGATGTGGCTTGCTTTCATAGGTTCAGGCTTCAGGAGGGTCCTGTGAGTAAGTTATAGATAGTGTATCTGTATCCTACCTGTTTGCGCATAGCTTGAGATACTTCCCAATGAAACCAAGTAGTTTAAAGTCATAAATTATTTCAAAACTACTGAGGAATGGAAGACTGGTTTATAAGATCCTTGGTGTCCATAGTGTTGAAATAATTTATGATGATAAAATGTTTAACACTATTCCCAATATATATTAAGCACTTGCTTCTCAACCACTGCCGAAATGCACGGGAACTCAGTTCTCACACTTCTTTTGGCTCCAATGACTTTAATATTGAAAGCTAATTTGATATTTTTCAATTGCTTTTTTTGAGCTTCACTTCTTTTTTAATCTACAAAAGCAGCACTTAAGATCATTAGACTTAAGTGGAACCTGCGCCCACTTTTTAATGGAACAGGTCCAAGTTGTCAGCAAACTGGTTTAGTTTTTAGTTTTATTCCAACTGAACGTGACCTAAACCAAGCAATCACTCCATTGTCTTATCTGCCAACACCCACTCTATATCCCCCATCTGCAATTAATTTCACAATGAATTGTGCACAATCAACTGTACCTGAGCCCCATAACTGCCAAATAGAGTACACCTTATTAAGAAAACCTAGTCAATCACATTTTTTTTAAAAAAATTAAAGTATCGTGGAAATGTATATTTTTAATGTAATTGACAAAGCAATGAACAAAATGGGGGGGGGGGGGGGGCTAGCAGATACTAGCGGAATCGTGCCTAAACAAGTTGTATTTGTATTGATAAACATATAACACGTGTCTACTCTCTTTAAATCGCAGAATAATTCAGTGTAAATCAATGTTCAACTCTACGAACTGTTCATCCTGTATTAACCCAGCTGTGCATCCACAGCTGACCAATGAAAACACTCCGTCCGCAAGTTTCAAAACAACAACTGGGATTTAAATTCAAATACGGAAAAGACTTCCTTGAAATAGAGCATGTCGGGTAATGTAGTTTAACTGCTGCTTTGTCGACCTGAAACGGGCGGCGGGCGGACTACATTTCCCAGAAGGCAGTTGGCGCTAGCAGTGCATGTCGGTGTGAGAATGAATCAGTGGCGTTGTTGTTAACGCCATATTGAGAGCAGAGTCATACAGACAGCGCTTAGTAACGTACGGTATCTCAGTGACTGTGTGCTCCATCCCTCGCCATCCTCTACGGCACACAGTGCCAGCGGTCTGGCTACAGTTGATAACTGTGTGGCTCGTTCTCAGGAACCAGGCAGGCGAAGCATTGACCCGGAAAGGTGACTGGAGGCTGAGGAGGCAGCGCCTAACAAGAGGCCGGGGTACTTGGGGAAAGAGCCGCAGTGTGAAGCCTTCTTGCCCGGCTTGAGGAAGAGCATTGTTCCTGTTCTTCGGTCTGGGTGTGTGCTCGTCCGTGTGCGGACATGGCCTGCGGAGCCACCCTTAAAAGGACTATCGACTTCGACCCTCTCCTGAGCCCGGCGGCCTCTCCGAAGAGAAGAAGATGCGCCCCCCTCTCTCCCTCCGGACCCTCCCCACAGAAATACCTCCGTATGGAGCCCTCACCCTTCGGGGAGGTGTCCTCCCGGCTAACCGCAGGTGGGCTCCTCTGATGATGTGACTGGGGGCCTGAGAGCTTGTCCTTGGGGTGTGAAAGGGGTTGGAGGATGGGCAGGGGGCGATGAGCAAGGTGTGAATGCCAGGAGATGGGGGAGGGAGACTGGCTGGAAACCATGGGTTACCATTTGCTGGGAAGGGGACATTTTGGGCAAGGAGAACTCTTATCTGTACTGTGGTTCTAATGGCGGTGATATGCTCTGCTATAAAAGTCAGCAACTACATAATTATCTAGTCTGTTGTAGGAGTTACGATGCAGGGATGGACAGATTGATTTAACACTTCCCCATTAACCCATTGAGGGATCTTGGTAGCAGTATATTTATTATATTATACTACTCAAGATTGGTGTGGTGTTAAATGTGTTCAGTTGTGACATCATGAATAACTTAATATTCTGTAACTGCCATGTTTCTTCTACTTTATTTGGTTTGCAGGGTTTAACTACTGCTCTGTGTCTGGCCAACAGGGTCACTTGTTTTGTTTTTTTTATCTTTGCATTAGTAATTAACACAGGTCATCATATGTATAATTGGCTGAGCTCACTGGGGGATGGTCTCCTACATGAATGTAATGAACTATTCATTGAATGGCAAATGTAATGTCTCTTCTACAGTGCACAAAGTTAGCACTACCATATGAGTGTCCAGAATATATTTGTTGTTTTTTAAATCTATGCTCAGACAGCCTTTTGAGTTAACTTTATGGCTGCATATAGTTAGTGTTGCTGATATTTCATGTAGAATTCAGATGGTAATTAGTATTGCACATTTGTTTTTTCAGTTTAAGTTTGGGTAATGCACCCTGTAAATGTGAAGGAAGCATGTGGATGACTTGATGCATGCTTATAACTTCAGATTTGTCAAACTTGTTTTTATGTTAACAATTTAGCCATGAAATTTTCCATTCCTTTGTATATGCAAGTTATTTTCACAAATAGGATGGTCAGTTGTATTTTAGCAGAGTAGATTCTTTCACTGATCTGCTCTTATCTATAATTCAATCACCTACAAAACTGCACATTAAACAAACCACATTAAGCATGTTTACATTTACTATGTTACAACTTTGTTTCCTCTTCATGTTATTACATGTTTGCATGTGGATGGCCATTTTCTGGACAGCTGTGAATATTCATAAGCCTAAACAGCCCACTGAGAGGAGCATGCTCACTGTTCCTGAGAAACATTGTGACATCATCAAACTGCCAGTGTTTATTTCATTAGCTCTAAATGATCACATGAGATCCGTGCAACAGGAACTTCTGTCCATAAAACAGCTAATCTTGATGCCAAGGCATTTCATGGCGTAGATTTATCATTTTATTTTGTATTTTTTTCTATTGGTCATGTGACCGGTAACTACACTGCAATTAGGCTTTTGCAGGGTGTTGGTATGGCTTTATTTATTTTTTTTAACTGCGTGACTGATATAGACTAGGGTAATTGCCTATCTTATTTAAAAAATAAAAAAAACAGGCAGAAGAATTAATGCAGATGTGGTAGTCCTTGTCCTATTAAACCACTTGTAAAGTGATACTTGCATTTGGTAACAAAAGTTTACTGGACTCAGTTCTGTGTTTCTATACCTTCCAGTTAATGCAAATGCAGGACTACCAGGAGCGTAAAATGATTGATGACAAAGGACAAAATGCTGTCAGTGATTTATGATGTAGCTTTAGTAAACTGCACCCATCATTTCTAATATACAAAGATCAAGTTGTATTACAGTACTTTATTTTGAATTGCTGTTTTGTGGTGCTACTAGGCACCCTTAATTGTTCTGGACTAAATGTGCTTTATATGGATTATATAAAGTGAAGTCTGGATCCACAGAATTAGCTGGATGTTGGAAATATCTGTAGTAGTAGAATGAGTATTAACCATTGATATGCGTTTCCGGATCATGGTTAACATCTTTAGTTGTTTTTGCACTACATGAAATGTAATGGAACTAGTTACTATGAAAAGGCACTCCAGTGATTAGACTGAACTTTGCTGCTTTTAAGATACATATATTTAAAATGTGTTTCTTCATTGCAAAGAAATGACAACTGCCTAAACATGTTATATTTGCTAGCTGAGGAATGCTATAACTTTCCTAGCAACCATGTTGGTCCTTCCTCCTGCTAGAGCCGAGTGCCATTCCTTGTTTGTGTAAATAATGATGCAACTGCTTGCATGGTTTTACAAAATCAGTTGGCAGTATGCCTTAATGTGGTTATTGATAAATGGTTATTAGAGTTGGATAACAGAAGTTAACCCTGGTCCTCAAAGGTAATTTCCCTGTTGTTCAGCCTCTCATGGGGACAGGCTTCCCCTAGGGCAGTGTTGGCTAACCTGTGACACTCCAGGTGTTGTGAAACTACAAGTCCCAGCATGCTTTGCCAATATATAGTAGCTTATTGCTGGAAGAGTATGCTGGGACTTGTAGTTTCACAAACACCTGGGGTGTCACAGGTTGACCAATACTGCCCTAGGGCCATGTTTTTGCTGCTCCCCTTGCTCCTTCACATTTCTATGTAGTATACATTGATAGATTGCCCCTTGCTGCTGTGACCCACCCCCATCAACCTCTGACAGCTTGTTGGTGTGGTAACATGCAGGTGTAAGTGATCTATGGGGACCAGTGTTTTCTTCGGATTTTCTACCCACAACTGAAAAGTAGTCTCTGTTATCTATATTGCAATAACATTACAGACTAACATTGTATTGACTTGGAATTGCTTTCCAGTCTTTGTACAAGAGTAGCTAAATCTCTTTCCCATTAACTCATGTAGCTGGCTTCAGGCTGTCTAAATTATAGATAACATAATTTGGTATAGGTGTGGTCATATGCTTTCATCTAATCCATAGGAGCTTTATTGGGCATCATACTGTTACACCCTTAAAACAGGGAATCTTTACTTTTTTTTTGCACAACTTTTACTAAATGACTCATCTGTACTCATATAGGTTTTGAAACATCAATTCTTTGTACAGTTTTGGTGAGTGTCCCGTTAAACCTATTGAGTTTTTTTTTTTTTTTTTTTTATAGCAATAACCATGCTCAAAATGATTCTCGCTTCTGTTTTTCTTTCTGTGGTCTCTTGCTTTTTGCACACAATGTACATGTGGTTTGTTTTTCTTTCCTACCATCCTCCAACATACTAAAGATCTACAAGTGTAATATAAAATAACTGGTAAATCCCTAGTATGTTGTCTACGATAGATGTAATCACCCACTCCTCAAATTAGAACTACATGTGTCCCGTGACCCATTCCACTAGCCCATAGTAGCTACTTACTAGAAGTTTGAATGCTGATGTAATGAAAACTGTTGAACTGCCTGGTTACAGAGCATTGGACTTCTGCAGCTGTACTAGGAGGGGTTGTTAATTACTGTGCACATTTTTCTTCTCTCTCTTAAAAGGTTTATGGAAAAATATTATTGAACTGATTTCATGGATTTTTTTTTTTTTATTATTATTTTTGCCACCTTATTCCCCAACACTTATGAGCTAAATTCACTATTACATTGGTATTGCTTGCTGTGGTGAACAGGAATGGTTCTCCTGTAATTCCACACATTACAAATGAGAAGATACTTCTGTATGACACAAGTTACAATAAGTGTTCCAATGCAGCGCTACAATCTTATTATAGTCCAAGTGCCTGCAGCTTTGTGGGCATCTACATTTTGTTTTGCTGCCACTGTCTTTTTAATCTTTATTTTGGAGCCTGTAAGACTTTTAAATTCTTTCACTAGATGTGAAAGAAGCACTTTATGGTTTGATGTGAGTTTACCTGTGGGAAAAGGGCTCTTATTGTTCCACCAATGGCTTCAGCAGCATCTCTAGCACAATGGTCTGATTTATTAGCCTTTTGTGTTTTTAAATGAACCACTTTTATGAACGGTACAGCTTATAAAATGTTAAATTAACCTAAGGGCCTTTTTCTTTAGTCTTACTTGAGTACATGTAGTTTTCACACTTAAATATTTCAACACTATTGCTTCCCCACAACCTCTGGGTTTAGACTCCCAGTGGGAAATTCAATGTCCCCTGGAATAGTGCAGCATTAAACCTATTACCGTTAATACGGTAAATTTAACCAAGATTTCTGCTTGTGGCTCCCTGAGCTGCGAGCAAAAAGCAGCTTTAAAGATTACCATGCTAGCGGTAATTATGCGCACTATTACCGTAGTAACGGCATACTTCCTTGCAATCGCATGCCATTGTTTATATCTCAGTCCCCTTCTGTCATTCAAGACTTCATTACTTTTAATAATGTTGGCTAAGTGTCTCTTAATACAAGACCATGGGAATTGGCCTAGCGGGTATGAAGTTATTGGGGATGTGATCCAGTTGTAAGAAACAGAAAAGATAAGCAGCAAAAGGGAGGCAGACACATCTCCATAAGTTTACCTATAGCCTGTACAGAGAGAGACACTAAAACTGTTGGTCATGAGACTAGAATGCCTTGCAGCTTTTTTTGGTTGCAGAATTGTGTGTGTCTTCTTTAAGACATTTTTCCAATACTCTACTCAAATATTGTATTTGCCTGGGAAGGACAAATAAAAAGTCTCTAGCAGTAAATGACCTGTGGATCCCCAGCTGACTAAATGGTTTGCATCCTAATCCAACTAGAAACACAACCGCTACAGAGCCACACTTTCCCCAGTCATAAATATGTAACGTGAAGTTGTGACAGCGTTTATTGTTCCTGGAACACTGCTTGACAAATTTGTTTGCCTCAAAATAGTTCTGTGAGTTTTTAGTTTGATTTTAAAATCATTATTCTTAATTCTAATTGTCAAATTTCTGAAATGACCGCAGAACCTAAAGTACGCTGGAGTATCTAACACATGCTTCAACACTTTGAACTGGAGAGATTTAGGGTACTTTGTAATTTGTGGGAGTATGTGTAGGTTTTTTGTCTGCGTTTTTGTGCAGTGATGGGCATGTATTAACACGTAATAAATGTCACCCTGCATTCTAAAATGTAAATGTTAGTTTTAGGTCACAATGGAGGAGTCGAGCCCATAAGCTACCATTCATCCTATTTTTTTTTTTTAATTTATTTTTTAATGCAGTTTTAGATTCTACTGGCTATAAAAGCCTATTAACAGTGGATATGTGTGAAGAAGTCCTAAAGATTAAGTAAAGGCACAATATGTTATAGCAGAAAAGCGCATTGTGGATTGGTTGATATATATGCATGGGCAATAGCCAGCAATGTCTTTTGATTTCTGTATTAGAAACCATAAGGGCGCCTTCTTAAAGATGGGGTAGAAGTTCTAGTTGTGGGGATGTAATCCTTTTTTTTGTTAACAGAGCTAAAAATGTCTGGTTTACTCTGAACAATGTATTTTTTACCTTCATAGTTGATGATATATGGGAAATATCAATTTTGGGTGTTTAGTGATCCTTTTATATTGTTTTATATTGTGGAAGAACACAGTGGGATTCTTACTTTGAAATTATGACTTTGTGTTTGGTTGCATAGAAATGCCATAATAAAGTTTAGTGTTCCTTTAAGTCTTCTACCCTAAGAGTATAGATGTTAATATGCTGTAGGCTTGTGGGGAGCCTGATGTCTTCTAAAGCATGTATGTATCTTGCAGATGGTTAATCGTATGCTGTGTGTGTTTTAGTGTTTAGGCATCTGTCAAGAATAGTTTCCTTGCAAAATTCTTTTATCTTTCCAAACTTTCCATCTCTCTTGGTACCCCTACCTCCTTTAAAGCTATGTTAATACCTAAGGTGGACAATATAGGATTGTGTGTGTGTATATTAGAGTTCTAATTTATCACTACCAAGTTTTCATCTACATGCAACTGCACATTAAACAGATACCTGAACATTTAACTAAACATGTTGGGCCTTATACATTAAGGCAGGGTTGTCCAACCCGCGGGCCACATGCGGCCCAGCACGCCTGTAAATGTGGCCCAGAAGGAGTTTTGGTTGTGGCAAGGGGGCAGCACTCTTAATGGAAAAAAAATCCTGCAAAAAAAAAAAGGAAATAATTACCTTGCGGTCACGTCAGCTGGTTCTCCGGCTCCCTCCCTTGTCTCCTCCTCCGTGCGGTGCTCGCAGTGAATGTTGGGTGTGACACCCAACATCCACTACGGTGGGCATTCTCTTTTGCTCCCCCTCCCATGAGGGCTGCATGGAGCACTTGTTATAGCTTGTAACACTTGATTATTTTACATTAAATATCTGCTGATATGTTGTTTCAGATGGGTGTCATTCCTTGATTAAATGTTAAGAGTCAGGTGGTCCCTTGTGTGTATCAGATTGTCCATCAACACATCAGACCATGAGAAAAGTACAGATTTTAGAGATCATTTAGCACAGGCCTGTCCAACCTGCGGCCCTCCAGATGTTGTGAAACTACAAGTCCCAGCATGCCCTTCCAGCTATCAACTGGTTGTCTACTGGCAAAGCATGCTGGGACTTGTAGTTTCACAACACCTGGAGGGCCGCAGGTTGGACAAGCCTGATTTAGCAGTTGCACCTTTACAGGATTCTAAGTTGAAAGCTTTCATAATGTTAAATAATGGCGTTTTATGCACAATGAACTTATTGGGGGGAATTCAATTGACCGCGTTTGTGAGAACACAGGCCGTGCACTATTACGGTTAGTACATTATTTTTAACGTGGATTTTTGCTTGCCGCTCACTGAGTTGCAAGCAAGTATCAGCATTGAAATTACCATACTAACGCTAATAATGTGCACTATTACCGTAGTAACGGTAATAGTGCGTAGGCCATGGTCTTCGAGAGAAGAATGCGCTCAATTGAATTCCCCCCAATGTATCTAGTGTATAGTTGATCATAATACTTATTATCATTATTGTACCTTGGTGTAAGTGTATTGGTTTTTTTTTCTGTGCTTGGGACTGTTACCGAGCACCCAATTTACATTGGATGCGGCATCAAATGGAAATATCTGGGCAAATGGATCTACCAGATTAGTATGTGCCATAAATATATTGTGTGCATTTTTTTTTTTTTTTTTTTGGCGCCTCCAATCAATTATGGGCTCAATTAAAATGTTTTAATGTGAGTGAATGTAGTAAGGAGTTGAGCTTTAATTGGTTTCATTTTTTGTTTACAGAACAAATCCTTTACAACATAAAACAGGAGTATAAACGCATGCAAAAGAGAAGACATTTAGAAAGCAGCTTTCAGCAGACAGAACCCTGTTCCAGTGAAGGACCGCCACACAGTTTTTTGCCTGCTGGGCCAACTCTACCTGGTGAGTGAATTTGTTATATGACTTTTTGTTATTGAAGACAGACACATAAGCGTGAGATTGCTATCGTTACCACAAACCTTGTGTTGAAGATGGATTAGGTTGACAACGCTGCTTCTTTATGTTTTCAGTCACTGCTTGTCTGCTGTTATGGCACTGACAAAAATATTAGTTGTGTGAGATAATGTTAACTCGACACTTCCATGCCATTTATTTTGTTAAATGTATTATGTTATTGACTGGAATATTGTGGCTATTAACATCATTGGTATATGAAAATTCAATGTTTTTCCCCCATTTGTAATATTGATATTTTTTTGATACTTCCAATGAGCAAGTAGCTAAAAGTACAGTTTGAAATAAATTAGATCACATACCTTATAACTGTTTATATATGTACTATAATGTACTTTTTTACAGAAAAGTTTAGTCAAAATTGGGAAAAGCCCTATTGGTCTTAAGTGTCTTTTTAATAAAAGTTTAACTTTATTATTATTTAAATTATATGTGAATACAATGTTTACTGAGGTTTCAAGCAAATATTTTATTTGCAGTGAACCATTTTAAAAGCTGATTTTTTTTTTTTCTTCTAAAAGGGTCCACTTACAGAGGTATCTCGATTTTCACCCAATCAGTTTATTTTTTCTTTGTAGCTCTTAGTTTGATGCAGTTTAAAAAAAAATAAAAAAAAATCTTCTGTTCCGTCTACACTGTGATCTATATGTTTACCTTCATATAATAAACTAGAAGAAATATATATTCTATCCTTTTTAAGGCCAGTTAATGTATTAATTAACTAGCTGTAAAGTCTTTTCTTTTTTTTTTTTTTTTTTTTTTTCTTCCCCCAATATGATTTTTGTGAATTGAGCCAATTACCCTTTATCCATCACTGTTTTGTATAATATATTTGGAGTGTTGGTTTGCCCATCTATAAATGTAATGGCTATGACAAGTCATTCATTCCTTTTGGCTTTTTTTTTCTTTTATTTTCTTACGCCATGAAATCAAAGTTTATCTAACAATTTTTGCCACTGATCAACACACAAACTGATGTCGTATATAAAAAGAAAAAAAAACCTTAAGCTGCAAATAGTCTTTGAGTATCTCCTACCCCTGGACACGAAGATGAAACAAACACAAAATAAGCTATATTGCATTTAGTGGCAATATAGCGGTTAAGCTTCTGTAACGAGTCAACACTTACCCCAGTAAATAAAGGCTTAATATAAAATAAAAGTAACAGTGCTTTATAAACAGGGCAAAATATAAAAAATGCATTTGCAAATACCTGTGAATAACTGCAAAAAAAACACCAACAATTTATTATATACTTAGTCTAAATTTGTATATGCACTTTTTGAGGTATATATTTTCTAATATGTACCTATATACTGTATCTAAACTGCTAAATGCTGTACAGTTTCCAAAACCCAGTCCTCAGGTACTCCTAACAGTGCTTGTTTTCCATATCACTTTGCTGGAGCATAGGTGTACTCATTACTGACTGACACATTATAATGATCCGCAGGTGGTATAATTATTTCCCTTGTCACCCAGAAAACCTGCACTGCTAGGGGTTCACAGGGACTAGATATAGAAACCCTGCCGTAGGCGATTCCTCAGACATTCACTACAAAACAGCACAGTAATGGTGCCAATGCGAATTGGTATATACAAAAATTGTTTCCAAGTATGTTTGTACTTTTTGGCCCAAAGCTACAGAAACTTTTTCCACTTTGTATATGGGTCTCCCACATACTTCCTAGCAAAATCGAAGTGTGGCACAGGTTGTAGAGTGTTGGGGCTATTACATGTAGACTATTCTTCCTATGTCTGTCGAGAAAGGCGCTAAATCTGTCAGTTTCCCTTTGGTCACCTCCCAAACAAGTATAGATGGTTTCCTGTAGATAAATTGAGTTGTTCCATATGACTGCTCCAAGAACATTTAAGGATTTGATATTTTCTTATCTTCCAAATTGGTGCTTTTTTAATAATTGATTTTTTTTTTTCCCCTCGTGCTTTTGAATGCTCTGTGACAAAGCTCTTGTTTCTACATACATTAACCAAAAGTGGGACTTCTCACAACAGGTATATATATATATTTTGAAGCTCATGAGAACACATTCGTTTTACACAAGTGGACACTGTTCAATTAATTATGTCCTCTGAAGACAACTAATTACATCAGTGTTTGCCTTGACAAAATATAGATCAAGCTTTAGAATTGTGGATGGGTTAGTTAGTATGTCTGTTTTGTTTTAATTTGCCATTACAGTATTTTGTGTTTAGCATTAAGAAGAATTTCCTGTTACATTTATTTTAGTATCATGATGTACTGTAAAACTAAAATGTGAAATGCCAAATGGGGTTACTTTATATACACTGTAAGTAACACTTTCGGCAAGAATTGCTTATTCAAAATCCCTAGTCAAAGTTCAGTGGTGAATTCACCTGTGTTTTGGCACTTAATGTAAAGCTTTCAATACATTAATCCAATCCATCCCTGTTAAAGGAACGTCATCTGCATCTCCATTGCGGAAGGAGCAGCCACTGTTTACTCTGAGACAAGTTGGAATGATATGTGAACGTCTTCTAAAAGAACGAGAAGATAAAGTTCGTGAAGAATATGAAGAAATTTTGACCACAAAACTGGCAGGTATGCTGTGTTATGTCATGTATGATGTTTTTGATGCAAAAGAGTTTATGGCTCCACGCAGTTTGATTACCGCTGCCTGCACCTGTAGGTAGTATATATGTATCCTTTATTTCTGTAGTTATGTATTTGTGGTAATTTATGATATTAGTACATGATTTAATAGATGCAACTTAATGGGTTCTTAACCCATGTCTTGGAAAAATCTGTTGCTATGCCATTTGGGATGGGTCCCCATAGACCTCTTTGAAAGCCATCAGTGTACAGTAGTACCAACTAATTTACATATATATATATATATATATATATATATATATATATATATAACATTTTTTATTATTTTTTTAATCCTTTATTAGCACAAACATTCCTGATTTGTTGACACAGTAATTTTAAAGGAAGTTCATTGTTAATTTTAAACACAGATGGCAAACCTGACTTATGGGCATAACTTGGGTCTTAGCTGAGAAAAAGGTTAAGCCCTGTGCTAGTAAATTGGCGGTATAAATGACCTCCAAAGCCAGTATGACTAAAATGTACAAAAATAGTGGCTGGATAGATCCTCTACTGCTGATCTCAGGGCCCAGAGCACTGTGAATACAGCCTTCATGGTTGAAAGACCAGGCATAGAGGATGCAGTCAGTTCATTCCCAACACTTGCCTGTAAATATGTGCCTATAAATAAAAACGTACTACAGTCGAGGACATTCCCCTGTCCCAAGTACCTTCAGCAGGATACAATAAACTGAATTCTGTGCTGTGGGGATGACTGTTTATGGAGAGAGGTGGACCAATTATTTTGTCCTGCCTCCACGAGTTACATCTCCAGTTTAACCCACACATTGCACTGACAGGGCTGGTAGAGAACTGAGCAACAACCAGTGAAGACTCAATGAACGGAGTGCTCCTTACAGTGATACTCCAGTAAAGTTGTGTGCATTGACTATAACTTTAGTAGCCAACCAGTTACTTGGAAAATGTTGTATTTCTAATCATAACTGGATCATAATACAGAGTGTATTTCATGAAACAGTTATGTTCTCCAGATGCCCTCTTTCATAGCTATGCTAACACCTGAGAACACATGCTTCTTAATAGTCAAAATAACGTGATCTAACATTTTACAGCAGTGGGATAGTTAACATGAAATAGAGGCAATCATTTTGTGCACTGAACCAATTTTGACGAGAATAAAGCCATCACATCATTAGAAACCAGTGCAGCCACTAAGGCATGTCATGGTTAAATCGCTGGTTCCTAGTGATAGGCTACAAAATGGCTGACTCAATAGCTGTAGTTAAGAGGTTCACTTTAAACTAATCTCTTTACAATAAGTTGCCTTACTTTTAACATTTAAGCTGTGTATTTAGGGTGTGTATTTAATTCCACACACTTTATAGATCTTCTACCACCTGAACATTAATAAACGTTTTTTGCTTTTTTTTTTTTTTTTTTTTTGTCTTAAGAACAATATGATGCTTTTGTGAAGTTCACGCATGATCAGATTATGCGACGATATGGAGAACAGCCTGCTAGCTGTAAGTATATTTACTTAAAACAGTTTCTTGATACAGTGATATTCAGGAATCATTTGTATACTGGGATATT
The DNA here is from genome assembly GCF_038048845.1 of Mixophyes fleayi. NCBI lineage: Eukaryota > Metazoa > Chordata > Amphibia > Anura > Limnodynastidae > Mixophyes > Mixophyes fleayi. The sequence goes on along the minus strand of NC_134404.1, from coordinate 168,641,952 downwards.
TACTGCTACAATAGCCCTTTCAAAATAAGAAAGTGCTTGTTCTTGCTTTTTGTATGAACTGCATGCAGAATACTGTCCACATTCTGCATTCCATTATGTGTAATTGGTTCAAAAATCAGTGCCCATTTATTATGAAGTCCTTGTAAAAAAAAAAAAAAGAGTAGTGTAGCTCTTATTTCAGTTTAAAATTTGTTTACGGTAGAACCTTTCAATAAAAATACGATTTTGAATACAGAAGTTAGCCATTGCTATTTAAGGTTTTTCTGCTTCAAATGAATCTACAGACATAAAATATATAAATATATATATATATATATATATATATATATATATATATATATATATATATATACACATATACACATATACACATATACACATATACACATATACACACACACACATATACACACACACACACACACACACACACACACTTCCAATTCTGTCTACTATTGCTTTCATTCTGCTGTGTTCTATTGGGAATAAAGCTGCTTCTGTGTTTACACATTTTGGTTTTTAAAGACATTAGTTGACCTTTTATGATATGAGTTTGTAAACACTTGTCTTTTCCAGTCATCCTCCCTTCTACAAGTTAACCCATTCCTTACACTTTGATGTTTACTGGCTGGCACTGCTAAAAGTTACCGCTAAGAGCGCGTACTCACCAGGTTTCTACTTGGCTGACCTCAGAATAGTGATCACTATGAGAAGTCTTTCCAGAACCTGGATGGATTTTGACACCTGTTTGGTGTGTTTATAGTCTGTCTAGGGGGGAATTTACAGTGGGAATAGACAATGATTTTCTTGTAGCAATCACTTGATGAATATAAATAGCAACATGCCATTAAACTGCTCTAATACTTAATTTTTCATAATTGATGAGCAGAACATAAGTAATGTGCAATAATAAATTGATGATGGAAATTGGGTGGAGATCTTTTCAGTGACTTCATAGAAACAGAATAGAGAAAGAAATACTAACTGGGGAATACGCACCTCAAATGTGTAGTCAGATAGTAATTTTAATGAGGGTTAGTGTATTCCCAAATTCTTATCTAATATTTATATTGCTCATGGACATGAGATGAATGAAAGAAACACACACAAAAACAAAATTGTATTTGTACAAGTTAAAATTGTATATATTAAAAGCAAAATATCAAAACTTAGTGGTGTAAATGAGTAGCTACAGATATATAAGTATGTATTTCAGATAATCCTCTTTATAAGGCTCTTATTAGGAGTAAATTCATATAAATGGTATGGTGCAAAATTTATAGAACCAAATATAATAATGAATAATAGAATCATACAAAGTATACACTATATTTGGTTTAAAATATCATTTAGAAAACTGAATTTCAGTTATGATACTATAAACTGATACTGCTCTCATAATTATTAATAACAGACTGTAACTGTTGCAAATGTTATGTGGCAGTATTTGAGACTAGTGTAGGCTCCACTGAAGTATGTTAAAAATTATTGTTAGTCACTATGTCCAAAAAAGATCTTTCTAAGTTATAATATACTAGTTACTATATAGGCTCTTAAGCCATATCTGAGGCTGAGTTTCAAAATTCTAATAGTCATGCAGCCAATTACTCCTATCTGTGTGTAAGTTGTAAACTAAAATAAAAGTAATATGGCTAGAGTATTTTATACTATTTATTTGACTTTAATAGTTTCAATATTTATAATACCAAGCACATTACTGAGTATGACTTATTAAAAGAATCTGCACGGACAAATGATTTGTGCTGTTCAGTAGGGCTATAGATAATTATCTGAATCAGATCTTTTCAGTGACTGTATGCTACCAAAAACAATGCTATACATTAGCACATACTAAACATGTCTTGTGGGTAAATACGTGGCATTAATTTAATTAAATCCTTATTTAAATGGTTTTCCCTGTTGAGTTGAGAAGAACTACAAATCTAATCCTGCGTATTGACTGGTTTAAATGGTATTGAGATGTGTATAATTTTTTTTTTTGTATTTCAACTAACTCTTCCTTGTTCTTTGTCACCCACAGATGTCTCATGAATTGTCCCTTGCCTTCCTTTGGCTGTTCTCCCCCTATTGCTGCAAGATGTCCTAGTTAAAAATTGTGGCAATGCCATATTCCCCCTCCTTGTGAACACAGCTTATTTCAAGCTTTTGTCAGTGGCAACCACTCTTATGCAGCAACTGGTTTTGGAGTGCTCCCTGATGTCCGTGCCACCGGATGTGGATCTATGCTACCTGTATTAATATACCAGTGGCCTCATTTGCTGTATCATTGAAATCTGGCTGCTTTTGTTAATGTTTTAAAATGGATTAAAGCTGGTGTTTAAGAACATGCCCTGTACTAGTTGTGTCATTAAGTCAAGTAAGTCAACTTTTTGACAGATTTCCAGTGAGGTTTTAACCGTGCACTACAAAACAGTACCTGCCATCAATATGGTGGAAAACTCCATGGGACAATTTTAAAGTGACACTCAACAGATCTGAGGAAAAACATATAGGGCATGTGTATTTTAAAGGACTTTTGTGGGGAAGGTAAAAACAGATTTATGATTACTTGTTTTGTAGTTTTTATTTATTCTATCAGTCTTTAACAAATGTTTAATGCAATTTTTTTCCGTCTATCATTGTTTAACTGCCTTGTAGTACTGGAATTTAGTTGGAAAATAAAAATGTACAAAATCTTCATTGTGTTTTTTATTCTGCAGTATTTTTTTTTTTTAGGGTTGTGGCATTTTCATATATTTTGTTACCCAAAAGCAAACCAATTTTTGTTTTAGAATCGGCTGCTTGTGGTTTTAATAAACTGTAAGAACACACAATGACTGGTTGCTGTACTCTGCACAGTGTCTTATTCTTTTAGGATTCCTTATGCTACTACTTGGAGTGATGTGTAGCAATCATGGAGCAAAAGTATACCGTTGAGAAAATGTCAGAGGAAAGAAGTGACATTCACTATGGCACCATGGATTATGGGGTCTAGTCACTGAACACACAAATTAGCGGAGAGGGCATCTTCCTGTTTTAGCGACTCTTTTTTTTTTTTTAAATTGGAACTTGCTCCGCAACTAGACAATGTTATGACTCTACTCCCTTTTTTTATTTCTTTTAAGCCTATAGATGATTCAACATCCTAATTGTTGCTCCACGAGTCATAAACTTTAAAGTCAGGACATTTTTTTCTCCATAAGCTTTACATACACCAGTCTTATTCCTTTAGCTTTGTTTAAAAGCAGCATTGTCATTTTTTTTTTTTTTTGTGCTTTACAACTTCCTTTAGTGTAATTTTATTTACTTTGTCTGAAACTGATATGTATTTCATTGGAAACACTAATCGGATGTGTCCAAGTAAAAATAATAACTTTATATTATTTGAATGTTAGCCTGGTTACCAATATTGTAGGCGTAAAGAAGAGCAAGCTGCATGTGAAAATGGAAAATAAGAACTGTTTGACATGTGGCTCGCTGGCAGTATACTGTCTGATATTTTGCTTGACTCCATTTGTGTATGTTGTCATATGTAAGCGGAACACATCTTGTCTCATTTATTTTAGTAGCTCATTTTATGAAGCTTCCAGCATGTGGCATATTGCAATAAATTGGAGGAAAAAATAATGTAAGTACCCCCGTCTCCTGCTCAATTCATAACCAAAACTATACTGCCTGAGTTTGTCCCTAAATTTGGGGGACAACAAAGGTTTAAAACACCAGCAGTAGGGTGGGCCTGTCACACTATAAAGTGAAAACCCACAGTGTGGGGTTCCTCTGTTGGTGTCGAGCAGCATTGGCCTTCTAACCCTCAATAAGGCTGCACATTACCCTTCATCTAGGTCAGGGGTAGGCAACCTTTCCTGGTGTTGTGAAACTACAAGTCTCAGCATGCTTTGCCAGTAGATAGGTGGCAAGGCATGCTGGGATTTGTAGTTTCACAACACCTGGAGAGCCGCAGGTTGCCTACCCCTGATCTAGGTAATAAAGTTAAAACAATACATTTTATTAAAGGGACATTTATTTGTAATATTGTGCCTGCATGTTAAGCAAATGTTACAAGCTATGACAAATAAATATAAATTAAGCTAGGGGCTGCAGGTGAAGAATAAATATAAATTAAGCTAGGGGCTGCAGGTGAAGACTCTGATGGCTGCTATTGCTCATCACTGCTCAACAGCATGGTAAGGGCCTGCAAAGACTACCAGGGAGCACTGAAAAGTGCTGGACTGCAAGTATTGGGGATAATGGAATAACTCTGGTACCATTGGTGTTGGGTGTTTTGCTACCCCAGTGATTACTGTAAAATGGGGGACAAAGTTCAAAGATATGCTTCAAAATGCACTGAAATGGAAAACCTTGTGCATATATGGACATGTAAAATGGAATGGGTTTTATTTTGGGATGCGTTTGCGTGCATTGTACTTACATTAAAGAAAGTTATGCAGTATTTCAACAGCAGTGTGTAACAATCCTAAGTTATTGCAGCAACTGCACTATAAGAAATCTGCTGCTATGATGGCAGCAGAAGCAGTGAAGTCTAATAATTAGAGCTAGACCTTCAATAGATGCTAGCAAATACTAGAAATAAAAAAAACCCTGGCTCTATGCTTTCCAGTTTTTATTTATTTAATGCTTTGTATTCTCTATCATCTATTCTTTGGGACAGTGTTCACCATGGGGATATAGAAGCATTTAGGAGTTAACAAAGGGAAAAGGCTCCTCCTCTCACTGAATGATATTCCAGTTGTAACTTTGTGCCCTGAAGTTTGGATGTTTTTTGTTTTTTTTGAGAGATGGATATGGCAGACAAGCATTTCTGTTTAATCTTTGAATTTATATGGAGTTCTCAGAGTTCAGCCACCTTATGTTCCTTCCATACCACCATGGGATCTCAACTTAGTCCTATCTGCAGCTTAACCATTTGAACCAGTCAAGCTCATGTTTCTTACTTGAAAGATGTTTTTTTTTTATCCTTCCTATTCCTTCATCCAGGAGTGTCTCCAAGTTGGGGGCTCTTTCTTGTAAGTCTCTTGTCCTGATCTTTTATAAGGATGGGCAGTTCTACACATTAAATGGTCATTCCAGCCTAAAGTGGTGTCAGGTCTCCACCTCAACCAGAAGATGGTCATTCTTTACTACAAGCAGGATCTTCAGCTGCCGTGTGTGTGCGCTGAACTGCGTGCTTAGTAACGCTTAAGTGCGCAGATCCAGCGTTACCTCTATATTCCCATGGTGAGCAGTGTCTCATAGATGGAATCTGAAAAATGGATTTAACGTAAGTGCAAAAATCACTTTTTATAAACACTGCAAAAGTCTGCTAATCTAGGCATCAGCCCTAAGGCACCTTCAACAGATACACCTTCTGACAGGCATATTTGCGTGTCCCTGCAGGCTTGCATCTGAGTGCATTTGTTTGAACATGTTCTAACTGCGTGGGCATGCTCCCAATATGACATTTTACCAGCTAATAATAATTTAACTATATAAGCAAGTGGATTATTCCATTTTGAAAATCCATTTAAAATTGTATCAGCAGGCACATTGATCATTTATTAATGCTAGGAAGACAAATAGATCAGGAAACGGGTGTTAAACAGACTAAGAGAATGTAACTTACATTTTCATATGCTTGTATGCATACATAACGCACCCTCATTACTCTGTTCCCTTCAATCTTTTTTCAAATGGATCTGTGCACATCCCTAACAATATGAACCTCCCATCCCTCATAGCAAACACTGGAACTGAACAAAGGTCTACATGGAGATGGGACAGGTCTGAAACAATCTCCAAAAGAACAGGTTTACATACCTCCCAATTGTCCCAGTTTCAATGGGACTCCTGAATTTAGGGCACTGTCCACCACCTGAGGACATGTTTGTCTCACTAGTGAGAATGTTGGGGGAGGGAAGATAACTAATGGGCAGCCCATCACTTTACAAGGCAACACAGCCCTATGGGGGTCTCTGACCACGTCCCCCATCCCACTGCCAGGGAATTGGATGTTGGGATGTATGGGTGGTACAATGTTATCAGAAGAATCCACCTGACACACTCTGCAACCAATACCACAATAAAGAGTGGTTATATATTGAATGGTGTTGTATAGTATTTAGGTATGGATCACAAATAGTACTATTTTGGTTAGCATGCCATGTGCTGGCTTTTGGACTAGGAATACTAGGTTGATAGAAGCCGGATCTTAATCTATTTTACCAGACACAAAAGATTGACTCTGACCCACACTGCATATTGGAAGTCTACATGTAATCGGTTATACATATTTCAGAGGTATAAGCTATATTGCGAATTTGTAAGAAAATTGAACCATGCAATTTTCTCTCTAAGAGTCTCCATTAGTGTGAATTTGTCACCGGGAAAGTGTCCAACATATAGCTCTAGTGTTTAGATTTTTCTCACCTGTAATATAAGGTGGCAGTGGATGAGGTTAGATTGTATACAATGCTGAATAAACTTCTTGGCCCAACGTATTTAATATGTATCACAAAACTATTAGATCTTCACAACAGCACATTTCGCATTAGTCCACTTGTAATGTATTATTTTTCTAAATGCACTGTTTACCATAGTTCATTGCACCAGGTAGTGAAATCTGCAAGAACAGGTAGGAGAGTGCAGCACAGTGTTGGAGAATGGCATTGTGATGGGCTTGGTATATCCCCTCTGGGGGAGGGGGTGGGTTGGCCCATCTGACCTCCCGTACATGCTTCTCACAACTCCCCCACTTTCTCTTCTCTCCCCTACCAGATCTGTATTGAATGGCACCATACAGATTATGACACTATGCACCAACAAGAATGTAGGGTGGTGAAATATAGAAATGATTGTGACTGGCAACCTTGCTCTTGTGACGAAATCTACTTTGATTTTGGTGATAAACAGTAGCAAAAAGATTGCTTGCTATTGCTGTTATATGCTTTTATGTTTGCTCATTCCTAGTAAATAGTGGAGTATAATAATTGATTATCAACCACGTCTGACTTTAGTTATTGCCAGGTTTGTTTTTATTTGTACAGTTTACTTCACAGTATTTCAAATGTCATAAAAATTACAAAACTAGATTTTTTTTATTTACTTTCATCGCAATTTTGAAGAATATTTCTCTTCCGCTAACAGCCACCCCATGTCAGTCTTGCCACGTGATCAGTCTTCTGCTTCGTGGGCTTTACGAAGCCTAGGAGCTCCAACTCAGAAACTGCCCTGATGAAACGTGCACTGATAAACAGAGTTAAGGATTTCAGTTGATCTGTGATCAAACTCTTAAAAAAAGACTCTGTAAAACATATTAATTTAGCTACTGTCAGTACTTTTCCTTGAAGAGAGGGAAAGATAGTACAAGTTCTGTTATGCTTATGTTTCTTGAACTGATATTATTAAAAGGTAAAATCCACACTGCAGTGGAGGTCTGTGGTTTCCAGGAGAACCTTCTCCATAGTGTAGCACTACCCTTTTCTTACTTAATTTTTGCTGTGGAAACCAGTAATGATGGAGCAAATGTTTTCAACTTCACAATAGGGACATGTGACAACACAGCGTTGTTGGAAATCAGAAATCTTGTAAGTCACAACGGGGTTTGGCAAAACGTTGTACAACCTTCTAAAGGAGCCACCAGTTAGGACCTTTGAATATCCAAACAAAAGTTGGGCACCAGCAGTACATTTTGGCCACCTTGTCCTGGAGATTGTTCCAGCTCTTTTAGTTTCCTCCATATAAATTAAAGTTTGAAAACAGATATATGTTGCTCACTCAGCCAAGATTATTCTTGATCTATTATAGAAGCGAAAGCCGATCTGGGAGAAAGAGGATTTAAAGATTGAGCCTGTTCATGTTATTAATGAGCTGACACAGAATCGCATCCAAGTTTGGGGTAGGGAACAAGCCTTTGCATGTGCAGCATTTCTAAATGTTCAGCTGCTGCTTCCACATTCTACCTACTTCAAACAGACAAATAAAAGGATACTGAGTCATTTCATCCACTTGCTTCAGGGAATCCGAGTCACTCTCTTCACCAGCATTGACAACTGTTGCAAATGCCTGCAGATATATACATGAAAAATAAAAAAGGACATGTTATTAGTTAGTAACATTTTTTTTTTATTAATTTCTTTAAAGCTCCATTGCTTTTTATAGTAGCTTTGCAATCAAGTGTATTATGATTATGACAGGTGATTAAATCAGGTTTTATGTCAACTTTCTATATATTATCTTAGAGCAGGGATATTTGATCCAAGGTATTGCTGCATGTATGAACTTAAACAACGGTATTAATGAAAATAATGTTGAGTCTTGCTTAGCGTACATTTCATTACATATTTTAATATATTAAGTGAAACTAGGTTGCTTATTAATATATTTTAAGAAATATTTAATTATAAATAAAACAGCTGTCTTTGCTTGTATGACAAACTTTGCCAGAGAAAGTGAGATTGCTTTCTATGGACCCCACTGACCACAGGGCAGCCCTAAGCTACTTTTCATAAGCAACCTCCACTGCCTGGTCAAAACAAACAGCAAACTGCCTATGTGCTAATTGTGTGGTCATGTCACTCACTTACCTCTAACCAGTCATAGAGGTTAATCAGTCTTCCACATTCAAGATGTAGTTTGTATGTGATGCAAATATCAGGTGCTGCACTAGACAATGTGCCTTCATTTTCCAAGGACTGAGCAATAAGAAGAGAGCAATGGAAAATTGTCAAATCAAATGTTGCTCTAGCGGACACAGAACAATTGTTTTAATTTATAAATAGGTTCAAATCAACCTTGTCTTATAAACACAGCCTTACAAATAATATAAATAAATGATGGTTTTAAAATGAAACAGTCTTGCTACCTTTAAATAAGATGAAGGGTTGTTCAGAGCGGTGTGCAGTGCCATACGAGGCACAGCATTCAGATGCCTGCGGAGGATGTTGGCTGCACCAAAATATACAACTTCATATAACAGCTGCACTTCTGGAGGTGCCAAGTAGTCTCTGAAATAAAAGTAAATCAATGCTGTTTTACCTCTTCCTGAAGAAGGCAAATATTTCCCCAGTAAGAGGTAACTGTTGCTTTAAACAAAAGTTTTTTTTCCTGGCTCCCTGCCTAAAAAATGGAGCAAATGATCCATGGATTATTGGTCCTAGTCCTTTTTGTTTGGGTCTGGGAGGTTGAACAACTGTTTCGCCCACTAGGATAATAAATGGTTTAGGGTAATATGTCTGACTGCTGCTCTGCTAAACCCATGCCCCATCAGCCTTGTCCAACCTTGTGTGTGTTAAGTAGGGACACTGCATTGCTTAGACACCTCCTGAACTGAACAAACACTTGTACTAATAAATTAGTTCAGTAATGATGAGCACTATTGTGAATGAACTGTTATCTGTGCATCTTTCCCTTCCAAAGCAAGACTCATAACCATTTAAACGCCCCTAAGGGCTCAAATATAGACCCGCATATAAATCCAGCCTTTAGTTTTTAGGCTCAATCTATAAAGGATATACAGGTATTGAATGACGATAGCACAAGTAGCTTTTAAAAATTCTAAGTGTAATCACATTTTAGTAGCCATTTAAATATAGATTAAGTGTAATGGATTCTAGCATATGAATGTGTCTTTTTTTTTTTTTTTTTCTTTTTTTACAGGCAGTGGTGCATATTTTTGCTAATTAATAAAGCATTATTAGGAGATAATAAGGTAGCTCACCATTAGCTTGCCAGCTTCGTAGTTGTGTGTACATGAATACAAGCTTTTTATTTCCATAAAGTTTGCTAGCATTTCATTGTACGTATTTAGGAGGGTTTCAAACAGGTTTGTAATATGTAATTTCTAGTACAATGTACAAAGGTCAGCAGTATTGTTGGTGTAATTATATCCAATTACCAGTGATACTGATGTTTCAAACTTACTGAAGGTCATTTAAAATATATACTAGAAGCCCAGCATTTACACCTTTTCTCGCACCTATAGTTTGCCCAGTGCACATGAATGTACATAGCCATGTGATTACTGTGACAGCCGGGGTCAAAGTAAAAAGGTTAAAGTTTTGTGGCCAGTACCCCTCTCTTCTCAGAGCCAAGTTGTCCTTGAGAGAAAGAGTTGCTACAATGTTGCTTTATGTAAAAAAAAAACCCAAAAAATGCACACACACACAAAAAAAACCCCAAAAAATAAGAAAAAAAGTTTATTTAGCCTTTAAAGTCTCCTCGTTAGACCTATTATAACAGACAGGTCAGACCCTCTTATTTTTGTCTAGTTTTTCATATTTTTAGGGTGTTATTATAGTGGAAGGGTAGACATTAATTTAGCTGTTAGGCATACATTATAGGATGTTTTATAAATTTTAAACCTAATAAAGGTTAAGTATTAGCTTAAAACCCACTAAACAATTATTATCTAGTTAGATGCATGTCAAAAATACACTATTAGATAGCTTGGCAGTAGTCTACATATCGAAGCAGAGAAACCAGACACCGCATATCCAGACAGGATCACACCGATGGTGTGTTCCCAGGCAGATTCTTGACAGCGACTGCTTGTAATACACATTTCAAAGGATTCCGATGAATGAACATGCTGGGCGCCTAGAATTACGTCTATTTCATGGGCGACTGAATTAATCTTGCTGTTAAGGTGTTAATTTAAGGAGGCATGAGCTGTACAATGTGCTTTACAAAGGCTTGTAAATTGTAGATCTGGCGCCGCCTTAAATTAACACCTTAACAGCAAGATTAATACAATAGCTCATCAAAGAGAGGTCATTCTAGGCTCCCCACATGTTCAACATTCGGAATCCTTTGAAGTGTGTATTACCAGCAGTCACTCTCAAGAATCTGTCAGGGAACACACCATCGGTGTGCTCGTGTTGGGGTATGAGGTTTTGGGTTTCTCTGCATCGGATTATGGTACCCAACCCAGATAGCTTTATATTTAAAACTAAACTAAAAATACAATGTTAGATTTTCAACAGGGACACACTTAATCTCCATAATAATAGATCAGCTGGCATATTAAATAAATGTCAAAAGCTTTAAAAAAAACAACAATCTGACAATACAGTAGGAAGGAGCTGCTGGTGAAGGCTCTTTTGCCAGTCACTGCAGTATAGGATACACATTAAAAGCCACCTTTGACAATAAGGAACCCCAGTAAATGGAGCCTGGAACAGAGTGCCAGTGATAGGAGTGTATTGTTAAGAACTAGCAGTAGGGGGACACAGGGAGGAGAACCAGGGAGTGCAAAAAAACAAAAAAAAACCCAAAAAAACACACTGGTATGCAGCAGTATTGTGGAAAACCTTTTTTTCACAGAAACTTTCAGAAGATAGGAGATCCCAAAAAATACAGAAGTGTACAAAATATTCACAAATTCTGCTCCAGTTATTTGGGGTATTTCTGCGTTTCTGTCAAAGTAGGACATTTGTAGTTGTGTCTGGTTGTTAAAAAATAATTATTCATTAAAACCCAAAATATACTCCTTTGTTTCTTGACCATATAACCGTCATATCTTGAATAAGGTACACATACTGGGGCCTCTAATCATATTATATTTATGCAGTATATATATGTAGTAGCTCTGGTAATATAAATATTTTTTGGGTGAAATCCAGGGGAAAACTATACTTTCATATTTACATATATAATAAAAAAAATTGAAAAGTCTATTTTTTAAGACATGCTACCAAAACAAAGTTATCTGTGTGGTAAATCTAAAGAAAATATGTTGAACATAAATATTAATACCTTAAACAGTGTGCAAAAATGAAAGGAATTTTTAAAACATATGACCTACAAAAAATGTCATTTCTCTAAGTAGCAGCTCCAGGATGATGCTAAATTGACGGACAGCCACAAGCGGATGACTTGATCAAGCTTTGTAACACAAGATCACATGACAGCCTGCATATAAAACCACGCAGTCAACACACACCTGACACAGCTATCAAGAAAGTCCACAACTTCAAGGCGAAGGGATTCAAACTTATTCAGTTTCTTTGTTCTTCTTGTTTCTTTCATTTCTAATAGCGTCTATAAATGGGCAAAAGCAATGTATTAAATATGAGATACAGGCTGTCTTAAACAATATTTGACATTTTAGCATCAGGTTCTAATCAAATGTTCTTCTGACCCACTGGCGCCCTCAAATATAAATCTGCAATGTTTTCAAAGTGATCATGTAGCAGAGTATGAAAGAAAAAACATTCAGTCCACATATGTGAATGAGAGATGGCTTATCTAGTTTCAGACACTTTATGTGTCCCTTGTTGCTATCTGTGAGAATGCACAAAGTATATTACAGAGCTTTCTCATCTTATGAAGTCTGAGACAGAGTGGGGAAGAGGCAGATGTCTTTTCCAGTTGTTTACTTAAGGGAATGCATGTCTGATATACACAAGAGTGTTTGAGGGGCGTTTGCAGACGTTTCCTTGGAAACTAACGTTAAGGTCATAAATACCTCAGTACATTTATATCCAACCAAATAAGTCTAACTTCTTGTTCATACAATACAATGCAGACCATTAAACGCAACTACTTGTAATTAGATTTTCCAAAAAGGATGATGAATGTTCAGTAAAACATACTGCTTGATAAGTCCACTCAACATGAACATTTAGAGACTCAGAGTTTGAGCGTAAGATTTTGCTTTTCCATACTGCACGAGCACTAAAAAAAGCGTACATATATATTTCCGTAAATAGCTGATTGCATATGACTGACTTGTGTCTCCTTATGCCTGGAGAGGCAGAAGGTTGACATTAGCAGGCAAGTGTAGGCTCAGTACAGTTGGGCCATGTTCACTTAACTGGAACAGAGAGGTGGTCGTATCCACAGATATGCTTAATAGGAGGTGTATGTGTACAGTAGCAGCAGTGCCCACAAATGTGATGAGGACTATTAGCAGTAATTTCTAGCTGCTTCTGATTTGCTACGTGCTGATGGTACTTAATTTAGTAGCAATGCGGCTATAATATATGAAGTGGCTGCCGTCTATTCAGGTTACTTCACTGACATTTCCATTTGGACTACTGCAGGAAAAGAAATTCCAAAAGATTGATTTTTAAAAGGGAAAAGAACAGATTTAATTTAAATTAGCATTTTGTATTTGTTTTTAACACCGTCAAGACATTATTCACTCTTGCGTATATGCCACTTTATTACATGGTCATATTAAATATTATTAATGCTACTGTTTTTGAGCATCTGACTGAACATATGCAAGTAAATATGCTTTTTTTCTTTTCTTTTTAACATTCGTTTTTTTTCTTACATATGCGTCCACATCTAATTGAGCCCCTTAGTCTCCAGTGGAAAAGTGCCCCCAGCAGCCACATTGACATAACGATGTCGGAGAACACAACAGATTTACACACTTTTTCATTTCAGTTTCTCATGTACAGAGCTATCTATCTATCCATCCTCATCTGCCCTTGGGCTTTCAAGCCTGTAATTACAGGGCTAAACAGTCAGAACATGAACTTATTTCTTTAAAAAAAGAACTTTAGAACTATCTGCTTCTCGGATCTTGTCCATGGAGTAACACAAATTAACTGTGCAGAACAGCAGTATAGAGGACATTCTGGCACAGCCAAGTCTCCTTATTCCTAGGGGTTTTCTATAATGGACCACATAACTCTTGGCTTTCAGTCATACCAGATAAGAAGATACAAGGATCCAAGTTTTCGTGAAAATCCTCTAGGCAGGTCCATGGGAGATTGACGAATAATACTGAATCTATGTCGCTTATAGAATTCAGGAAGTATACATTTTAAGAAGTATAATTCTGCCCATGGATAGTCTGACCTCGTTATACATTCTATAACATACTGTGAGATCCTGAGTTCCTTAGAGCAGTTATTGTGCAATCCATAGATCATACTGGACCATTCATGAATTTCTTCCTTTATAAGAGCTAAAATAACTCCCATTAAAACATGCAGATATTTCTATGAATACAAACATGCAAAGGGAAAAACCACATAGTGGATTTCCTCAAAATTGTACTTATGTATTTATCTGACAGTTTATAACAAGACTGCACAAATAATGTCTTACTAAAATACCATTAATTTCTAAATCTTAATCAAATGCTATCACTTCATTGATGCTAACTACCTTTACCTTAATGGGACCTCTGAAATACTGCACTGTATTTTCTAAATCCTTACTATAATTAAGCAAAGTAAATTGATATCTAACCTTGTGAACATGATAATATATACGGTTTATATTATATTCCATGTACTAATACCGACCCTCTGAAGTTGGTAAAGGTCTGTCTTTTTCTGCAGTCCTTTCTGTGGTAAACTTTCGTCATCATCCACATTTTCCAAATTATCTCCTGAAAGAAATGATTTGGAGTTAACAAAATAAGTATTTTGTTTGTTTGCATTTTGTTGTAATTTGAGCTTTGTTACAAGACCAGCATGTTATTATATGTGCTGGCTTTGTAAGCAAAGTTTATTTATATCTTTTTAACCAATCGTTTATGTTTTGGGATATAGTCCAAAGTAAATAAATAGAAGCAATGCATTCGGGCCAGCTGTTCATAACCTGTTGGTTGCGACTCAAAAATGGTTCCAGTGTCAGTTTGTGTAGATTCATTTCCCTAATCCAGTGTTGTGGAACAGGGAATGCAATTGGTCCTTAGTGCAGAGATGTAGCTACAGAATGAAAAGGCATGTCAGACTGTGTAGTCTATCTACAAGGCTAAGTTCATTTGATCACTTCATACTCATCACTCCATATAGAAAATACAAAATGTATATTTTGCTTAAGTAGACCATGTGACTTCTACAAATGTATGGGTATCCCCCTTTAATCTGGGTACTGATCCAACAGCCTCTCTCTTCCAACTAGGAAAACCATTGAGTCCCATTGAATGGGATCTCTACAGATTCGGAGATTGACATTCCTGGCCCAACCCCACACTGGAAGGAAGGATTTTGCCCTACATAATTAAGTAGATTGGAGCCTATCTTTCAGAAACATGGCTTGACTTTAAAGAAACAGTTAGGCTACTTACACATTAAATGGGACAGTAAAGCTAATTTACAAACTGCAAAAGAGACCCAAACTGCCTTTTAATTTGCAAAATGCCTCTCCGTTCACCGATGCATTTTAAGGTTGACAACCACTTCCTGGTCCTTGCAACTGCCTCAAAGCAGAGATGCATCTACGTTTGCTGGTTTGCAGATCCAATGCAAATGGTGGGTGGCGGTCACTACACTCTATTTTCACTTTAGGGCGATGCCTAAAATTTCTCCATTTTATTTTTTCTCCTAAAATACTGCTTGGTTTATCCTAATTTATACAACACACACACACACACACACACACACACACACACACAGCTTCCAAAACTATCCCTCAGTGCAGACCATAAAGTTGAGAAAATAAATGCTGGGTCAGCAGTGACAGGTATATCATTACAATGTTGCATGTAATCAATGTTTTCATATTTAAATTATTTAGTTCTGCACCAGCCCCATCCTGCAATGCAGGAGGCACAATGCCACAGAGCCTGCCCTGCTTCTGAACCAGAGCTGAACCGGGAAGCTGCTATGCAGGCATGTGCAGTCAACACTAGTTCAGTAAACATGGCAAGTCAAGCTTGGTGAGCCAATCAGCGAAACAGAAGGCGGGAGCTATAACATCATGCAAGCATATAACCACCCGTCCAAACCATCTTCCTACACCACACAATGCACTACAGACTAAGCCTTGCCAAGTAGCGACACACTTGCCATTTGCTACAGGAGCTAATAAAATTCTGCCATGCATAAAAATAGGATTAGGTGCACAAGACGCAAAGTTTGTTTCACCTTTTGTGGTAGAGTTTCTCCCTATACGAATTGAATGCTTGCATTTTTAACGGCCTAACTGTCCACACAAACTAGCTGAGCAAAAATAATGCTGGTAGTTCCTAGAGATCTGTCACTTGTAATTGTGGAATGGAAATGGTGTCCACAGGATGCATAAATGGTTACATTTATAGTGTATTAAAAATGTTGACAACAACTACAATAACAAAGATATATACTGAAATTTCCAACTATCCAAACAGTTGTCTAGCAACGGCACATTGACCATAGAAGAAATACATTTTTATTCATTAACAGAGTGGGACGATCTACCCTTAAATGTTGCTACAAGGTGAAGCTATATCCTTGAAGAAATTCAGGACGCAAGCTTATTAAGACACTGTGGGACATACAGAGGTTTTATATGGGACTTCATACATAGAAACAGAAAACATTTAAAGATCTAGATGTGCCGCCCCCCCAAAAATACAAATAAAATAAATAATAAAAAAAATGTAATCCGCAATTGGGGAAAGGATCAAAAACATATGAAAATTATTAAACATCTGCCAAAGATATGCTTTGAACTGCGTCTTCCATGTTGATGCACAGAATTGAAATTGCTTTGTGATCTGCTGTTAATAAATGGTTAAGGTGAGCTCTGGAGATTTCTCCAAAAACTCTTCAAATACAGCTGTGTCAACACAGTTCATTCAGAAGTTACTGCTAAAAAACATTTGAAATAACTGCCTTCTAGGCATCAGCATTAACTGATGGCAAAGGCCAAAGAGCTTGTTAGCAAAACAAGAAGTAAATGTAGGAATAAAGGCAGTGTCTGTGCACAACTCTTGGGGCAGGACACCTCTCCACAATCAGCACTCTAGCTTCTACTTACATACATGTCTATCTATCTTTTTTGCAGTTTTTAACTAAGTTGTATTTATACTGTCAGAGTCCCACCTCAAATTTAATGGGAGAATATTTCAAGTATCTGTCACCCTTTCTGTAACCAAAAAAGGCCAGTATGTTACTTCATAGTCTTGTGTTATGTACTCATGTTCTAAAGATATTTCTATGATAATGTGCCATTGCACAGATACCTTCAAGTATTCCATTTACTAGCCTTGCTACACATTAATGTTGTAGTGCTTCATGACTAGCCCAAATGTAACCTTTTGGGGTTCATTAGTTTTTACCAGAAACTTACCAGAATTTAGCTTTGTTCACTTCACTCTGGAATGTGGCTTAAATGGAAAAAAAGGACTTTTACTCATGAACATCTTAAATTCTCCTTGAAACAAATGAAGCCGCATTTTAAGCTGGTCAAAAAAAACTTATTTGAAGTGCTAGGGTTATGTATTTTCCTAGCTAGTCTAAATTATAAGTGCATTGCATGTATATTGGTGCAATATTTTCAACCTTTTTTTCCCTGTGACGTGCAATGCAAAAATAATATTAAGCTATAATGTCAGAATACGTTTGTAATGGTTTCCGACAAGTAACGTGGGGTGGTGAAGGAGCAGGGAAGTTTCCCGAGTGGACTGGTATGTGTGTAATGGCGACACAATCATCTGTGATTCTGAGGCTAGTTGTGTCTTCGGTACAGGCTAATTTAGTGTGTGATATGATGTGTTAAGCACAGGTTGTGTATTGTAAGCTGACAATGTATAACTGATGATGATGATGAATGTGGGCAATCATTTGGTGGTCCCTATTAGGTTTGATGCAAATACCAGCCAATGCGCATAGTCCCACCCCTAGAAATATTTGCGTGCCTTTCAAATTTTTAATTAAATAGTTGCTGGCTCCTATATATTTTTTTTTTCTAAAAAGCAATTTACATAACTTTAGTAGACATCCCTTAGTAAAGCGGTATATATAATCCAGATGGCTAGGAGGAGAAAGCACTAATAGTGTATATACAGGTGGGTGGACACTGGCTAAACCTTCCCTATTTGCCATGTGTTTGTCTCTATCTCCTGCCAGCAGTGTGGGAAGCATTTCTACACAATTACCTTCAAGACACTGGAAATGAACCAGGAACTCCTTCAGTTTTTTCAATGTATTGCCAAGCTGCCTTCCAGAATACGGTTTTAAAACTTCCACACATTTCTCAAGTGTGGCAACAAGCTCGTCCTTTGCCAACATCCTGCAAACACAAAAAAAGTAATCAATAATTTACAATTTTAACAATGTGTGATCTGCTTTAAACCAAAACATATTAAAATACCTGCACTGCAAACTAGAAAGTTAATTGTGGGAAATATGTGTTTTCAGTAGTGCTGTGGAGACTGGAGGGTAGACTGTAAACCGTGTTAATATAGTAGAATCATACAGAGATCAGCCACAACATTAAAACCACTGACGAGTGAAGTGAATAGCATTGATATCTCGTTACAATGGCACCTGTCAAGGGGTGGGATATATTAGCAAGCAAGAGGACAGTCAGTAAGGATCTGAGTGACTTTGACAAGGACCAAATTGTGATGACTAGACGACTGGGTCAGAGCATCTACAAAATGGCAGGTCTTGTTTGGTGTTCCCGGTATGCAGTGGTTAGTACCTACCAAAAGAGGCTCAAGGAAGGATAAACAGTGAATCAGTGACAGGGTTGCGAACACCCAAGGCTCACATATGCGCGTGGGGAGCAGACTAGCCCATCTGGTCCAATCCCACAGAAAAGCTACTGTAGCACAAATTGCTGGCTATAGAAAGGTATCAGAACACACGGTGCAATGCAGCTTGTGTATGAGGCTGCATAGCCAAAGGCAGGTCAGAGTGCCCATGCTGACCTCTCTCCACCGCCAAAAGCTTCTACAATGTGCACGGAAGCGCCAGACCTGGACCGTGAAGCAATGGATGAAGGGGGCCTGGTGTGATGAATCACTTTTTCTTTTACATCATGTGGACAGCTAGGTGCGTGTGCATCGTTTACCTGGGGAACAAATCGCACCAGGATGTAACTACGGGAAGAAGGCAGGCTGAGAGAGGCAGTGTGATGCTCTGGGCAATGTTCTGCTGGGTCCTGGCATTCATGTGGATGTTAATTTCACACCTAAACATTGTTGCAGACCAAGTACACTCCATCATGACAACAGTATGCCCTGATGACAGTTGTCTCTTTCAGCAGGATAATGCACCCTGCCACACTGCAAAAATTGTTTAAGAATGATTTGAGGAACATGACAAAGAATTCAAGGTGTTGACTTGGCCTCCAAATTCCACAGATCTCAATCCGATCAAGCATCTGTGGGATGTGCTGAAAAAACAAGTATGAGCCATGGAGGCCCCACCTCGCAACTTACAGGACTTAAAGGATCTGCTGCCAACGTCCTGGGACCAGGTACCACAGGACACCTTTCACAGGTCTTGTGGAGACCATGCCTCAATAGGTCAGAGCTGTTTTGGCAGCATGAGAGGGATCTAGACTATATTAGGCATTTGGTTTTAATGTTCTGGCTGATCAATGTATGTGGTCAGTCATGGACTATGGCACATAAAGGCATGGAGGGCACGCTCTACCCTCTATCTCATGTCTGAGCCTCCTGTATCACCCTTGTATGTTCTGTTTCTGTGGTACATTGGAATTCCTCCCATTTTCTCTTGCTTTCCCAGATTATGAAAGTGTTCAATATGTTGTCTTTATACACACTGTAGATGAAACCAAGCACATAAGGGGCAGTGGAGCTCCAACAGACCCACTGGCAATCATCTGACATGCAGGTAACTTTATTTGGGCTAAATGGAGGAAACATGGCCTAGAAAGAAAACACACCAAAAAAAAGTTCTGTGTCATTTATATTGGGAAGAAAAGGAAACAGAAAGTGCATGGTATAAAAAACTGAAAAAAGGGACATAAAGGTGCTGCTAGCAATAAACAGTACACTGTACTGTGTATTCACACACATCCTCATAATAATAAACCATGTAACCAAAGTAGTAACTACACTGAACAAGCATTTAAGTGTTCATGATTCATTAAGCTGTTAAATAAAACATAATCAATCTGGTGTCTTTAAACAGAATTATGAGTTTGTCCATTTGACCCCATATTTAACTAAAGGGAGGAACGTTTTTAAAATTACCTTTTCATTCCTCTCCTAGAAGG
Source organism: Mixophyes fleayi (assembly GCF_038048845.1). Classification (NCBI taxonomy): domain Eukaryota; kingdom Metazoa; phylum Chordata; class Amphibia; order Anura; family Limnodynastidae; genus Mixophyes; species Mixophyes fleayi. Next base: position 168,622,038 of record NC_134404.1, on the reverse strand, counting down.
TCCATCTTTCTTTTCATACTACTGGAATGAATGGTGAACTAGTCAGGCAATGCCAGTGGCAAATAGAAAAATAAGCTAAATTAGTTTTTTTTCAAGCTGACTGGTCGACTTTAATGTTTAGCAGTATGCTATTTGGTTTGGAGGATGTAATTTTCACTTTAGTATGCACACTATGACACATTATTATATAAGTTTTGGTTAAATATATTTAAATTATGGAAAGTCACATAACAAATAATCACCAGACACATTAAATGTTTTCTTTTTACACAGTGCAATATTGCAAACATAACCCTACTGCAAACATTAATATTTAAAGAAGATTGCAGAATTTAGAGATGGTGTATTTTTTTTTTTCAACCTCAGAAACAGCGTAACTACTTCCTGGCTGGTGTCAGGATGTTTACAAAAACATTATGGTGAACAAGATAAAGGGTTACCACAGATAGGAGTAGCAACGACTAAAATACAAATCAACAAAAATCAGTTACAACATACCAGGGGTAACTCAGGACAGATTCTGACATCAATACAACAGATATGACATGCGGCAATATGACAGAAGAGGAAATTTCACAAAAGTCTAAGACATAACGTAGTTACTTCCCTAAAAGATTGGACCAGCTTCAGTGAGTGATCCGTTTTAGTGAAACAAACAATTGAGCACTGCCTCCGATTGCTTTTTAATTAACAGAACAATCCTCCAATTAAGCATATTCTGCCAGGTAATATTGTAGCTATGCATATACTGTGTTACTATTAAGGTTTAAATTATCCTTGGAAAAAAAATAAGCCTACAATTCCAAAAAACCTTTGTTTCTTTTTTTTAATTAAGTTAACATGTAAATGTCCTTGTATTTTTTCCTGATTATAATTAAAGAGTCTTCAAATTGTAACTAAAGAAAATATATTTTTGTCGCAGTTTAATATTTGCTGGTATATCATCATCAGCTATTTATATATAATTATTTTTATGCTGGGCTGCGATAGTGTAAACATGAAGCTGTCAGGTTGTTTCATTGTCCACACTGCAGCTTGGCTCTGTTCAACATACTAAAGCGGTTTATGTTTGGTGGTAGCTATGTGTACAAGTATCTGCTTGCTTGTGTCTCACAGTGCACACTGGTAACATAATCTGCATCGCCTCTAAAGTCCCAGTCGGACACCTTTGCACTGCTTGATATAAGTATATTGAGTACTTGGGAGCTGCGGCTCCTGGCATTGCTGTGATTTCTGTATACCCAGCGATTACCTGTTATTGATCATTCTCTTCATTTGTCAGTTCTGTTTCAAATCAGAACTGACCCAAATTGATTAACTTTGTGCATTCTTCAGTTTCCTATCCTGGCTCATTTGCATGCTCTCTCTAAGGAACATTTGGAGATGTGTGTTGAAAGAGAACTGATGGACCAGTCTACCCTAAAAAAACTGACCTCTAAAAAGAGTAAAGATCATGATAAGCTAAAGTTCCCGATGTTGTTAGCCTTATGTGACAGAAGCTCTTAGCAAGGTTTAGACGGACACTTTTCTTTAATATTCATTAGTAACAAGAAAATTAATCAATGATAACTGGATACATTTTGGTTACTTGTGTACTTAAAGAGCAAGAAAACTCACTGTGGGCTGTGAGAATACATAAGAGCATGAGTACATTCAAACTAAATATACCTGACTATATACCCGTTATGCCGCATAGCTGACAGTCGCCATTTGAAGAGCTAAGATACCAATATAGGATATACAATGAATTCATTTACCGAAGAAGCTGTAATGCTGAATTGTACTCTTCGGTATCCCACACATTCCTCTCCAAACAAGCACAGTAAAGTTCTCTAATCTGCAAACAAAATAGAACATTTAGCAATAAAGAACCTCCTTCTCCTAAAGTATTATGACATTCAGAGTTAACATTGCAACACTGTAACGATTGCAAAACAATTGTATATTTTATGGTACACACACACACACACACACACACACTGTGTTTGTGCTACAGATGAACAGAGCATCACCACATGGTATTTTAGCAGGTAATTAGTGATTTTGTCGGAGGTAGTGACATCATAATAGTAATGCATATGACACGTACAACATGATACTGATTAGCATGATGATGAGAGGGCTGTGGAAGCAATCAGCCACAGAATGAAAATAAGTCAGAAGTTCGGACATTCATCTCGTACTCATCCATGTTTCATCAGAATATTCAGCAGATGTGTGCTGATCTTGTATGAGGCAATGATCTGTCCACTCGAATGTGATTAAGTGTCGTGATGTGGAACTAAGAATGGAGGCAAGGAGGAAGCTACAGACCAGGACTGAAGGAACCAGGTCCACCAACAGCACAGAGTAGTAATGCGAGGTTCCTGTCAAACTATTACATATGCTCTTATACCTCACACATCAAACTTGGTTCAAATATGCTGACATTTCCTGCACAGTGGCTGCAGTAAGCAATGAGAATTAGCCATCGCATACAAAAAAGACAATATTAACAGGAATTCCACCCAAAATTGAAACAGCATTCTAAGTATTATGAGCATAATACAGCAGAGAAAGTAAATATGAACGGTGTGTCCTTGGTTAAAAAATTTTTCATGCAATACAACTTATCTACACATATATCTACCTTATGGATATGCAATACTATCATATCTCATTGCAACCCAAAGATGGTCCTACTAGTAGAGAACAGACTGATAATCTTGTCTCAACTCCAGCTAAGAAACATAAGATCATGTGTGTCTTGTTATCTATATATGTCATATATATGCCTGTTCAAGGTAGTGAATGCATTACACAGTAAGTTAAAACTGAAGGGCAATGTTATATATAAGACATACATATGATTTTACGATATCTTAGTCGAGAAAATATTCTTACAGCATGTTCACTACTTGTAGTGCCATCTTATGGTTACAATGAGATTTACAGTATTTGATCAATTAGTCTAGAAAATTCTTAAGGTAAATGCAATAGACTTTAACCGAAGGCAAACAGTTTGTATTTTCTTTCACTACGAGCTTTTGCTCAGGAGAATGTTATGTTTGTATGATATATTCCTATATAATATTATACTATCAAGAACCTTGCACATGAGTTTTTGTTCTGTCAGAATGCAGCCTTTACTTACCCTAATAATTTACTAGTTACCATTACTAACCACTAAACAAGTCAGCAGAATATTCCTTTTTCAAACTTTTCTATGAAGTTTTAGTTTTTTTAATCTGTTTATTTATGAAAGGAAAAGATTTAGACAATCACAATAAAAAATGTTAAACATATAACTGGGTATTTCTTCGATTTCCCCCCCAAAAAAATGATTGGGACGTGGGGGGGATTTTTTGGGGAAAAAAAATGGAGGCAGGGGAAGGAGGGGACAGGTACATGACTGACAATCAATAGACAAACAATACACATAAAAAGGAACAAATTAGTGCAAATTAAAATATGAACAGAGATTACAAGAAAAAAAAAAAAGATCCTCGGTTAGCGATGGTATACCTAATCTCATAGACGCCCTTAGTACAGTTACCTTTTGCTTGAGAACCAAGATACCATTCCAAGCATGCTCAGCAAGAGGCCTGAATAGTTAAAGTAGGTAGGGCGTCCTAAATGAGGACGAACAAAGGCGGCTTTCCCTCATATACCAGGGGCCCACATATCAAATATGTGTTGGTCGTCATGTAGGCAATAAGTTATACTCTCCATGCTTGCAATGTGCCAAATAAGGTGTTTGAAATGTCTAGTGGTAGGATGGGCAGGGTGTTTTCAGTGCTCAGCTATTAAGGATTTAGCAGCTGCGAGAATGTGGAAGATGAATTTATTAGTCTGGACGCTCACATCTGGTGATGGACACAAGAGGAGGAAGGTCCATGGCTCTTTGTTGTTATCAACCCCCCCCCCTCCCCTGACGCCCCACCGGGTTATCCCAGAGTGGGGCTAAGGGGGATATATTGGAGAACAATTTAAATTGGGACTGACAATAATCCCGTATATTCAAGCCGTGTTTGAGAATACCTTGTTTCTCACTTATGTACAGTTTTTAGATTACATTGTTCCTTAAACTAAATTTGTTTCATGAATTCATTTGCTTTCCATGAAGCATTGATAAAGGTACACTACTAACAGCATTGCTGGATGAGGAGAACTGGGACAAATTGGGCAATCCCAATCAAACGGTTTTCAAATGTACTTGCACTGGAATCAAGAAATAAGGTGTTGTATCACTGTTACCTAGTACATCCTAGAATTGCACACTTTATCCTAAGCTACTTTAAAGTGTGCTTCCCTGGTTGTGGAGAAGAAACAACAGTAATGGAGCTGTCCAAAAAGGTGGAGACTGTGGGCCAAAGTTTATGAAATAATGTATTCAGTGTGTAATCTCAATATTAGGTAAAATCCATGCTAGATCTTCTTGAACAAATTGAATCTAGGTTTGAGCATAAACTTATCTTAATTTGTCTTTGTAACATTGAGAAAGGAAATTTTTAGGCCTCTACAGCTTGATTTTCGGTCATCAAAAAAAACAACAAATAAATTGATGAATGGTAAGATCTTGAAAACCAAACTTTTACAAAGCTTGTGCACAAGTCTTCAAAACCCATGCCAGTTTGCAGTCCCTTCTCTGTCTTTTACAACAACAGGTGTGGAGCTTCGCTGAGCTCTCCCTGTGCTTTCCTTTCCCTCCTTGTTACTGAATGCATATTTAGAAAACAATAAAAACACTGTAAAAAAACAACAACAGCGAACTTGACTACAAAATGCAGCAACTCTATATGACATGTAAACAAAACAGGTCTCATGAAAAAATTAGCCTTTACGCTCACCTGTTTTCCTAGAGGATACTTAGGAAGAATGCAAGTGAAATGATGCAGACACCTCAAGACTGGAATAAAATTCTCATGGTAGGAGTCCAAGTCTTCCAGAAACTTTTGGGTCATTTCCTAAAACACAAAACACAGTTGGGGTCATTTCTGAAAACTGTAGAAAAAAAGTTTCTAGAATCCAATGGGACAATTTAATTTTGTCAACTGTACTAGGAAAGTGTCAGAATCTGATCGGTTGCTTAGGGTAAGTGCAACTTTTCAGCAGTTACATGTGCAGCAGATTTCATAAATGTACCAGTGTTTTTTTTTAATACACATTGTTACAGTCTGCTATCTGATAGAGGCAGGATTGATCAATGAATTTTAGTTGTGTGCCTGTTATTATTTATTAAATCTGTGATCTTTCTTTCACCACCAATTTATCATGTTTTAATACATGTCCTTAGAGCAATGACACTAGGGCATATTAATAAGATAGTGAGTAAAAAGTAATTACTTTTGCAAAAAACACAGTAACAAAAGTACATTACTTGTTAAAAAATGGTGGTGACTCAGTCTCATTCCATAGCCGATTACTGAATCACTGTTTCATACAATAATCCATGAAGAAGAATATAGCTATTTGCTAGGGTCCACAAATACAGTGCAATTAACCAACATACATAGAAAATGTACAGAGGAATGAATAATTGATATTTTCAATATGGAGTGAAAGATAAAATGCTTATAAATCCAATAGTATTATATAATCATGTCTCATATGCCTGTATCTGGCAACTCTGACTTATCTAGAAGTGTTCTGTGTTATGCAAGAAACATGAAATGAGTATGAAGAAATGAAGCAAGATGCCTACTTAATGTGAGCAAGATGAAAAGACAGAAATGTATAAAGATCTACCTTTTTCATTCTGTTTGATCATATATTTTTAGGCCCAATTTTCAGAGAATTTATAAAGTAAAGAAATCAGGTTAATCCAAGACCACATGGTGTTTCCAGAGAAGGATATACCAACAGTCAAAGAAGATTACCATACTGGCTTTGAACAGTGCTCATTAGGTAGAGCTTCAAAAGAGAGGGGCAGAAAATCAGTTCTCAAATAAAAACACCCCAAGGGAACATCTTGGTTACCATACGTAGCCCACTGCTAAATTCTTACTACCAGAAATACACATCCAGCCAATCACCAGTAGCCACATATATACACTTCCGATTCCAAGAATCTAGTATGTTAAAAATACTTTATCTGTCTTAATTTTAAGGGATACACTTCCATATGTTCTTAGAAAGTGAATGTTGTATGATCCTAGGACAAACTTTTTCGTAAAATGCACATGCCACCACAATCCATAACAAACAGAAAACTTACAAAATGCTACACACCTAAGAAGAATGAAATGGGATTTTTGTACTTATGTAAAATGCGTTTTTCTTAGTCCATTGGGAGACACTGGGAACATTGGGGTATAGAGTAGGGATAGGACGAACTGGCACTTTAAACTTCTGTTTACTAAGCCCTAGCTCCTCCCCCTCTATACCCCACTTCCTGTTAGCCTCAGTTTATGTTTTACCAAGCCCACAGAAAGCGGAGATAGAGAGAAAACAGGAAAAGAGAATAAAATTAACAAACAACAACATTCTCTTAACAACTAGACAACATCACGGGGGGGGGGGGGGGGGGGGGGAACGCTCAGAAGAAACGGCACAAAGCACCTTCCTTCCAAAACTTGCATCCTTGGATACAAACGCATTAAACTTGCAAAACTTAGTGAATGTGTGTATAGAAAATCATCCTTTACAAAGCTGTTCACTGGAGGCACCATGATGGGCCACCCAGGAAGCACTTACAGACCTTGTAGAGTTCGCCCTCAAATTATCTGGGACAGGCTCCCCAGCCCCACTATAAACTTGACGGATAACAGCTGTAATCCACCTAGCAATAGTCACTTTAGAAGCTGGCCAGCCCTCTCTTGTGAGCATCATAGAGAATCAAAAGATCCTCAGTCTTGCGCAGCATCTGTGACCTTTTCACATAAATGCACAAGGCTCGGACAACATTGAGATAACGAATAGAATCATCGTTATCCGAAGACCTAGAATTAGTCAGGGCAAGAATGACAATGTCCTGATTTAAATGAAAACTAGACACGACTTTAGGAAGGAAAGAGAGCTTGGTTCGAAGAACTGCCCTGTCTTCATGAAAAACAAGAAGAGGAGACTTGCAAGATAAAGCAGCAAGCTCTGAAACTCTTCTTGCATAGATATGGCCAAAAGGAAAACCGTCTTCCAAGTCAGAAATTTGAATTCCACTGAATTCAAGGGTTCAAAAGGCGGATGTTGTAAAGCAGGCCTGTCCAACCTGCGGCCCTCCAGGTGTTGTGAAACTACAAGTCACAGCATGCTACTGACAAAGCATGCTGGGGCTTGTAGTTTCACAACACCTGGAGGGCCGCAGGTTGGACAGGCCTGTTGTAAAGCATTCAACGCCAAATTCAAATCCCATAGTGCTACTGGAGGAACATATGGAGGTTGTACATGAAGCACGCCCTGAATGAAAGTTGCACATCAGGAATGACAGCAAGTCGTCTTTGAGAGAAGACTGAAAGGACTGATACCTGACCCTTAAGAGAAATGAGGTGCAAATTTGCATCCAACCCGTCCTGCAAGAACCTAAGAAACCTGGCCAAGCGAAAAGAAGAAGTAGGAAATTCCATCTCTTCACATCAGACAATATAGGTCTTCCAGACTTGATGATAGATCTTTGCAGAACGCGGTTTACGAGCCCGAAGCATGGTTTGCACCATACGTTCGGAAAAACCCTTAGCTCGCAGGATCGTGGCTTTAACAGCCATGCCGTTAAAGCCAGACGTTGTAAACCTAGATGACAAAAAGGGACCTTGAGTTAATAGGTCTGGTCGTAGCAACCGCCACGACCGAGCTCCTGCCATGGAGAGCATGTCGGTGTACCAGGCCCTCCGCAACCAATCCGGCGTTACTAGAAGGACTGGAGCACCCTCTCTCTTTACATTTTTTAACACTCTTGGGAGCATGGCTACCGGTAGGAAAAGATACACTAAGCGGTACCTCCAAGGGACAGACATGGCGTCTACCGCGACAGCCATAGGATCTCTTGCATGGGAGCAGAAGAGGGGGACTTTGTGGTTCAACCGAGATGCCATCATGTTGAAATCCAGCTGACCCCACCATTCCTTCAACTGACGAAACACCTCCGGATGGAGGGATCATTCGCCCGGATGCAGAGTCTGCCTGCTTAGGAAATCTGCTTCCCAATTTTCTATTACAGGAATAAAGATGGCCATGAGCGCCGGAACGTGAGCCTCGGCCCAGTGAAAAATTTTGTGTGTCTCACGCATGGCCAAAGGACTCTTGGTGCCAACCTGATGATTGAGGTATGCCACCGCCGTGACATTGTTTGATTGAATCTTCATGGGCCTTCCCTGCAGCAAGCGTTGCACGCTCATAAGAGCATGAAACCCTGCTCGCAGGTCCAAGACATTGATTGGAAACTTGGATTCCTACAGAGTCCAAAGACCCTGAAAATGAGCGTGAAGACAGATGGCCCCCAAACCTCGAAGGCTGGCATCCGTTGTGATCAAGGTCCAATTCCAAATTGAGAATTGGCGTCCCCTGCAGATATTTTATTTGTTCAACCACTAATGAAGCGACTGACGCGCTTGCATACACAGGTCGGAATACCTGGGCCGCCAGATTCAGATGAGATTTGTTCCATTGAAACAGAAGTTCCAACTGGAACTGCCGTGCATGAAACTGAGCAAACTGGACCACCTCAAAAGTCGAAAACCATCTTGCCCAGAACTCTCATGCCGCCAACAGAGATTTCACCATCTTTTGCAAGGCTAGAATCTTGTCCTGAGGTAAGAACACTCGTCGCTGTTGGGTGACGAATACAAGACCCAAAAAGATCATCCGCTGGGATGGGATCAACTTGGACTTTTTGAAGTTGAGAATCCAACCTTGAGAATCTAGAGTCTGAATGACTACTTGGATATGCGACTGAAGCACCTCTGGAGAATCTGTCTTTAAAAGAAGATCGTCCAGGTAAGGGATGATTGTAATCCCCTTGGACCTTAGCAGAGCAGCCGTGACCACCGTGATCTTGGTGAAGACACGCGGGGCCGTGGCCAGACCAAAGAGAAGAGCCTGAAGTTGGAAGTGCTCTGATTGGACCGCAAACCTCAAGAGGGACGGATGACCCTTCCAGATAGGCATCCTTGATTTCTAGAGCCACCATGAATTCTCCCTCTTCCATGCCGTGAATAACCGAGCGCAAAGACTCCATCTTGAACCTGGGCACTCTGACCTGGGTGTTCAATGATTTCAGATTCAGAATAGGTCTGAAAGAGCCATCTGGTTTTGGCACAAGAAAAAGGTTGGAATAAAAACACAAACCTCTTTGAGAATCTGTCACTGGAATATTCACTCCGCAAGAGAGGAGAGATTGAATCACTTCTCGTAAAGCCAATTGTTTTCGTGGACAAGTGGGGAGCCCTGTGGCAAAGAACCGCCTGGGAGGAAGACAGAGCAGATCAATCTTGAATCCCCGGTCCACCACACCCTGAGCCCAGACATCGTTGGTAGACTGAAACCACCGATCCCTAAACAAGAGAAGACGGGCTCCCATCACTGACAACAGCAGAAGAGCAAAATGCTGGACATCAAGAAGACCAGGCCTGGCACCCACGTTGCAAACCACCCCTGGGGGCGGATGACTGGCCCGAGAAGATTGGCCTGAGGAATATTGACCCCGAAACCTGCCTGAGGACCGAAAGGACTAAAATCTGGACATTCTTTGTTTGGGAGCATTAACAGGGAGAAAAGTGCTTTTTCCTCCTGTTGAGTGACTGATAATGGAGTCAAGCTGAAGTTCAACACAAAACACCCCCAGAAAAAGATATGGGGGTAAATGTATCAAGCTGAGAGCTTTCTGGCGGGTTCGACAAACCAATCAGATTCTAGCTATCATTTATTTAGTACATACTGCACAATGATAGCTAGAATCTGATTGGCTGCTATAGGCAACATCTCCACTTTTCAAACCCGGCGGAAAACTCTCAGCTTGATACATTTACCCCATGGTCTCAAGAGCCTTTTAGACTCAATATCAATCTCTCAGGACTTAAGCCAGGGAGTCCGACGAGCCGAAACTGCAGAGTTCCGCGTCATTAGCCTCTCCTAAATAATCTGTCGCCCTCTG